>NC_052122.1:11521989-11542836 GCF_012273895.1 Zerene cesonia | reverse complement strand
AAAGTAATAAATGTTATTTGCAGTTAACAATTTTCTTTTTTCTTTATTACAATATTTATGGCAAGACTAGGTATACGCAGAGAGGTCAATATGAGGAATCTAAACTGAGAGTATTAATATTATCATATCAGGACTGCTTATACATTGTCAAACATATCCAACGAGTTCCTAGGAAGCACTGCGCCCGTAAAGAAAACAAAGTGGTCCATATACAAATTATACAACACTGTTATCTAATTCATTAATGCATTTATGCAAAATCTGAATCTTAATCAAAACTAGACACTTGTCCTGGCTCCGCTCGAGTTGATCAAGACAAAGGTACAATATCTTCAAATCACGTCAAAAAATAGCATTGCACTCTACTGGCGAATGCATTGTCAAAATCGGTTAATTATGTATAAATAAAATTTAACCAAACATAAGGCAATTAAATCTTAATTAAAACAATCATTACAAGCATGTTCAAGTCTAATCAGACAAATCTTCCTTCCACAATATTAAATGCATTCTACGTATATCATACAAAATTTCCTCACTAGCCAGTACGAAACACATTACCTGATTGGGATGTAAAGTCACCCATTCGACTCTGGTTCGAACTTGGTAATCCTTCAAAGCGAATTTCATGCAGCGCTTCACTGACGCGAACATCGCTTCCTCCACTTTGCCTAGCCAGTCCTCGACGTTACCGCGGGCTTTGAGACCCTTTAATGAACAAACAGTCTTTGTACTGCTCTCTTTATATTGAGTATAATAATAGACAGCGTTATTTATGTTTAACGTCAATGTTAAATAGACAAAAACATATCTGACTAATATTTTAAATGCGAAAGTTTGAAAAGATGCCTGTGTGTTTATTGCTCTTTCACTCAAAATCTACGGAACCGATTGCAATGAAATTTGGCAACTTTTTATCCCGATATTCCTACGGAATATGGACTTACGCGGGTGAAACCGCGGGGCGCAGCTAGTTCATAATAAAAGAATAAAAACGGTATAATTTATTAATTTTAAATCGGACAATTTCGTTTCAATGAATACATCTGTTAACAACCATCAGTTTTTTTTTATTTATTAACAAATTATTATTTTTTAACGTGGCAGAAGTAAGTTTGTTTGCTTTCAATGTCGTTTGAAACATCAAAAATCGTGTCTTTTAGTACGTAGTAGTCTAAAATAAAAGTTACAAACAAAACTCTAAAATCATTCAGCATAACTTGGTCTACGCAAACGTGTGGCGTTAACAGTATGGCCGGATAGCAAACCGTTTAGAAATATGTCAATCAGGAATGAACAGATGTAATTGAAATTCGGCATACAGGTTGCATCTGACATACCAACAGATACATTTAACGTTTTAAATTCGTTTTGAGTTTATAGTATGTGGAAACCCTACAAATATATATATTTTTTTATGCCATGAGCGGACAAATGAACTGGTGGTTCGCGAGATGGTAAACGATCACCAACGCCCATTGACATTCGGAGAGGTAGTCCTCTATGAATGCGCTGCACTTTTAAGGGGGAAAGGATAAGAAAAAAGAATAGTCCATTCCGCGGAAGGGCGAGGGAAAGAAAATGGTCAATAACTACTTCGTAGAATATGTAAATTATATGTATTGATAATATTGAGACTCTGAAGAATGGAAGTCAATACCTTGCCCAAATTGATTCTTTCTCCTTCGGGTGAGAGCATGGCAATAATATCGGTGGTTAAATCTTCAGCTTTCGCCGTTTTTGCCAGCTTCGCCTGCAAAGCATCTCGCGTAGCAAACGACATCTCTCTTTCAACAAGAGTGCCATCTTCTGTTATCTCCATCTCACTCTCCGGTAATTTCACCCCGAATTCCAGTTTCGCAATCGCATCGAAGCATTTGCGTAGATGCGGTTGTACAGCATGAGGATTGCGTGTCTGCCAAGAAAATTTATCATGTTTTTGTGTAGAATACATTCGGAATACTATAAGAGTTTTAGCTATTGAATATTTTCAACAGTAATACTTTTTGCAAGTAATCTGTCTACTATACAAGGATATGTACATTAATTAACATTCAAAATCTTTGAAAGAGCGATCTTATTTGAGTTTTTAACATGTCACTGTAATATAATATCCATCCAGCACCGATTAAAAAAAATATTTTTTTTAAATACAATCCAAACCAATCTCCCGCACTATGCACACTAACTCTATATTATACTTAGCATATATTTTTGATTAAAGGTGATGATGATGACCAGGCCCAGCTTTACAGTATCAAAGGATATATCCATAGTACATCAAGGGATCAATGAAATTACCTGAGCCAATATCTCAAGCAATTCATCGTTGGATAGAAAGAAGAACCTCGGGAAAGCCACTCGTTTGGTCTCTAGGTACGCCTCCAAGCACTTCATGATCTGATCCAGCATCTCGTTGTTGCGAACAAACTCGTCGTATAACTTTGGCTGAGTAGCTGCTGGCATGGCGAGAGGAACCTGTAATTTTTTTTTAATTATTTCTGTGGATACAGTTTGGTAAAAATTAAACTTTCTCGTATTTATCTCAAAGCAGACTTCTTTAATTATATTTATACTGTGATTAAACATTGAAAAATAACAAAATTTGTAAAATATTGGTTGAGTGACATGATACATATGTGATATATCATATTTGTAAAAAGAGACATCCCACTGCTTATATTATGCAGTTTTTAACATTTTAAATAATTGAATATGTGGGTTATCGTGATATATCCTGGCGACGCCTTAGACCGCTAGACCATTCATGATCGAATTTGTTCTATTCTTTAAACTTTTTAATAAATTTGAATTGAATTGAGCGTCCTGTCAATTATTTATGTTAAGATAAAAATACTCTGTTATGAAGTGATCACAAACTTCCATTACTGAGAGTTAATAAGATTTTTAAACGTTACAAATGTGTTTTAATATCTATAGGCCAAAGAGCTATATACTTACTAAAAATTGTGGATTTCAAAATGTACCCTATCTTTAACGACGGTGACGTAATAGTAAGCACACAAATTTTACCTTAGCCAATTTCCTCATAATATCCTTCCACGACTTATCAACGATGGTGAAAAGTCGCGTCTCGTTGGGCAACTGCCGTTGGATGTCTGGTGCTGAGAATATCACCTCCAGGTATATCCAGGTCTGCTGGCATGCGTACCACTCTTCCTGTTAAAACAAGATTTTGGGGAATAAGTATGATTTTATTGGAGTTAAGCATAGATAGCATTTGTAACAAGATAAAAATAGTTGCATAAAAAATATGGTAAAATAATTAAAAAAAAAATCAATATTCCTCAATGCTATTTAAGACATAACATTACATAAAATAACACACGCCATATGCGTTATTTTATGTGATCTTTAGGGACAAATAAAAGGTAAAACATTATTGAAATAGAAAAAAAAACGTCTGACTTACCAAAGTTCTTGCGAATAACTCTAAGTTTTTGGCCCATTCTTCGACCCTGCTCCTAATGGGTCCGCAGTTTCTCGAACTGAGTATAGTACTTATGTGAATGTTGCTCTCGTCAACAGCAGCCTGGATCTCATCTAGACCACCTAGGACATAAACATCTCGGGCGTCCTTGTGAAGCAAAACGGGGAATTCTAACGCTGCCCAAATTTCTTCCACCTACCATACAAATTTTGGGTGATTAATTTCTAGATTTTTATAAAATTCAATAAATCTTTCAATAAAGTGGTCTTCCTAATTTTAGTCCTTGTATAAAATAAATAATTAGTTGTTCTTATTTCGTCACCCACCTTCTTCAGTAAAGCTTCTAAGCCAGCTTCCGAACTCGCTTGACCAGCGACTTCCATGAGCTCCTCCGCATGTTGGAAGGCCTGCAAGTCTTCCAACATCTTCAGGGTCACCACCATGTCCGGCGTGAAGCGCGTATGAAGAATTTCCTCTATACGGACCCAATGTCGAGGTTTTAGTGCTGGATTTCGGAGATACGACATGACTGGTAGCTAGTAAAAAAAAAATTTATATGCATAGTGTCGAACTTGATGAAACGATTATCTAAATACGACATAATATGAAACTGAATCTTCATATACACAAATTGCTGAAATAATGCAATAGTATGAACATTTATCGTCTACTGAATTGAAACAAAGCTAATGCATACTATATGCTGCGTTCCTGACAAGCGACAAATATCTGCAATTGCAGGACAGCATAATTTAGAACCTGTATCTAGAGAAGTAAGAAAAAGTTGACGTTTACGTATAATATTATGTAGTTGTTTAAAAGTATGAGGTGCTGTAACCAAATGCGAAAACGCAAGATAGCGATTTAGCCGGCAAATTTGTTTATGTTTTATGTAATTAAATTTTAGCATAATTTTGATAATAACCTTATCCTTAATAATGTCGATAGTCTCCTTGCAGCCCGGAACTATCTTGTTTGGTGGCAGACCTTTGTCAAGTTGGTTGAATGCTTTTCCGAAGTTGATTGTTGTTGTTTGTATCTCATCTATATCTAACGAATTGAAGGGTGCTTCATACCTTTAGAAAGAAACGAGAGCAAAAGGTTACAGATGAATGGACTAATCTTACTTTTATAAACGATATTTTCAATTTTAATTAAAACTAAACAAATAAAATGACTAAAACAAATAAATTCTAAACAAATTGAAACTGAATTTTAAACTTTACTTTACTTACTCGTTTTATAAATATTTAAAAATGTACTTTTAAAAAATAGCTGGCATCATTTCGCTATTTCACTTTATCATATTTTTATAATAAATAATAATAATATGAAATATTTTTTGTTACATACTACGTCAGGGCCATAAAAAAGAACACATTGTTTACCAAGATGCAAACAGATCGTTCCACTCTTTAGAATTCTTCCACAGCATCTGACGCAGCCGCACATCTGTAATGGCTTCATCCAGTTGTTCCAATCTCGCTGGTGGTATCTAAATGTATCAGTCAATTAATGTTGCACCTTTTTACAATAGTGCCTGATTATACGAAGGTTTTAATATGAGGTTGATACAGTATCTTCAATTTAATTAAGAAGATAATGTTTTATAATTTGATATTAAATACATCCATATATATTAAAATCACCAAGTGTGTTGCTAAACGTCAAACTCGAGAACGGGTCGACCAATTCGGAAAATGTTTTTCAAACATTTTTGAGGCACAAGGTTTTAATGTAAAAAAAATGCACAAACTGATGCCGGGCGGACAGCTAGTTGCTATTATTTAACGAATATCTTACGATCAGCATCAAGCATCGTATTTACCTTGAATATTTTCTGCCACTCGCGGATCTGTTTGTCCCTTGTGGTACACACTTGAAGTTTCTCTGATAGATCATCAAGAACTTCCAACACCTTTTCGTATTCTGATTTTTCATCATATAACCAAGGTTGCTGTAAAATTCAATTATAGAAACAACCGCTGCATGTGTTCAGTTCTTAAATATACTTTAAAAAACATTTAAAACGCGTTTTGATTATCCGAATATTTATTTTTAGTCTTGAAATGAAATGAAATGAAATTCTTTATTGCTTATAAAAAAAAGAAAGAAAAACTGAACTACATTAAGTAAGCAAAAGGCGGCCTTATCGCTGAGTAGCGATCTCTACCAGGCAACCCTTAAAGTAGCAGGAGAAAAGAATATACAAAATAGTGGATGAGCAAAAATAAGGCAATTAGGAAAATAATTTGAGGATGGTATTAAAATATATACATATACATAATATATACATACATACATATATAAATAACATAGAAGTATATATAATCAGATTTATAATAAGTTCTTGTTAGGATAAATGATTTGGATATGGGAGTAAATTCTCATGTATAATTTTTCTTAGTTTCAAGCGATACGAATCAAAGGCGCTCTTCTAACGCTCACAAGAGACCAAAGCCATAAATGTAAAATATATTCGTTAATTCTATTTAGGGTAAAATACAAGGAATAGTTTGCTCTACGAACAACAACTTCATCTCGCAGCTTATTGACATCCAGCATCAACTCCATGATATCCTTCCCGATCTGACTGGCAAACATTCCAGCTAATTTACCTCGAGTTTCCAGTCTAGCGTCTACGTTGGTGCGTAGATTGCCTAGGGCTACACTGAGACCTATACGCAAAAGATATTATCAATTATTTTATATATGACATGCAAATAACAAGATATTAGTAACTGATTGTACTAAACTCTACGGTCATTTCCTTTAACAAATTATTTCTTAATGAAGGATTGATGGACGTGTCTGTCGCCTGTATTAAGATTTATATTTATATAATGTTTATATGTTCATTTAAGAACATACTGTATAAAACCACAGTATAAATATACGTATTAAATACTTTACTCCTAAAAGTATGAAAATTAAAATATCCTTATTTTATCAATAGTGTGGTTTATAATATTAAATTGAATGTGATGCATAAAAAAATCTTTCTAAGCATAGATTTCATTTTGGTCAACCTGTAAAAAATATTTACCCAAATATTCAGTCATATCATCAGGTGGTATAGCGATATTAAATTCACCCATCAAATCGTACAATTCCCGTAGATACTCTAATCTTTCTTCTAATTTAGCTACTCGAGGTTCCAACCCATCAAGTAAGAAGTTGTAAGCCACGAGTTCACCGGCGCTTTCCGGCTCTTTGGTTATATCATCGTTGATGCCTTCTATTCCTTCTAGAATTTCGTCTATACATGTTCTTCCAATACTGAAAATAAAAATAAATCACTTTTATTTTTATGAAAAATTAAGAGAAATCGATATGAGCGTGCGAGCGCGTATGATGCGTTTTAAATTTATATGATGATATTATAGTGTCACGACAAATACCTTTAGAGAAATGCAAGAACATTAATGAATGTCCGAAACGGGAACTTACTCAGGTGTGGTCGTATGAACAACATCAAATAGTCTTCTCGGTTGAGGTCTGAATAGCTCTTGGAATGGAGACAGGCAGAGGAACAATAATCCAAGTGGCTGATAACTGACGACATCCTCAATCTCTTCGATTTGTTTAACAAACTTCTCACATAACTTCCTAAACACATTCACGTCTCTCTCTTGCCTTATTATATTGGTGTCCATCTCATGAGCCTCTCTAAAGTTTTCCATAAATTTATTCATTCGCTTAAGGAAAGTCCACAACTTTTCAAAAGCGCTTCTTATGCATTGGGGTATAAAATTGATATCGTCTAACATTTGCTTGTCTTGGTGCATTAAGAAGTACAAATTCGGTGACTGGCCAGCGGACCATTCGACTTGCTTCCCCATTATAGTCGGCTGAACGAATATTTGTAATGTATCCTCATTGAGAAAGTTGTGAAAGGTCCGAACGTATTCCTCCCAATAGTCGGTGATTCTTTGCAAATATTTTGATATTATTTTTTCACTTGGATTCAGTTCTACTTCTCCTGAAGGTACGACATAAGCATCTACTTGGAACAGAGCCCACTAAAAATAACATTTATTGAACCTTAATACATAAAATAAATAAATATATTAGTAAAACCTTATTATATATTCATTAAGAAAGGAAAACAAAAAAGGCGCATAGCACCAAATTATTATGAATAGTGATATTGACAATAATATAATTAAATATTTAGAAAATTATTTAGAATAGCTCGCACCTTGCATGTCTCAGTGTCTCTAGGCAATACTTCCAGTACTTCATCCAAATCGGATCCTTGGAGCAACTCATGCGGCGGAACGAATTGCACGTGCGTTCTCAACATGTTCGCCATCATGGAGTTCGAGAGTTTCGTCAGACGGTATAGCATGTAGTTCGTCATGTAGTCCATTAGTTTTATGAAACTAAAGGACACAAATCGATATATCAGTAATGTGTGCTACGATGATAGACCGTTGTTTCGTAGTGACCACAATGCGTTATGGATATCTATCGTATGGATATATAGTTACCGAGATCGTGGCATATCTTTTAATTGAATGCAAATGAAATTTTAAAGCATAAATCGCACAAAACGTACCAAGCAAGTCTCTCACAATAGTTCCTCTTATTTGCCTTTTCGGTGTACGACATTCCTCCCTGAGGCTTCCCTCGTATAATCTGAAAGGGCGCTATGTTCCTATCGTCGTATATGAAGCCCTGTTGGTACAGAGCAGCATGACAAGCTGTGGTTATAACGTCTAGTACTATCGCACGGAATTCGAAGAGCTTCGTTCGCATATACTCCACTTGTTTCATCTGGAATATATGTTTTAACTTGTAGGTATATGATAAGTTAAATAGTTAAAAAGCAAGCAATTAAGTTCGCGTCCGCGAAGATTTAAAATGAATTAGCAATATTACTTCTACTTTATAAGTTATAATTATCTTATACCTTTAAACGAGCAATTCTTGTATATATATATATATATATAATTGGAATCTCGGAATCGGCTCCAACGATTTTCATGAAATTTAGTATATAGGGGGTTTCGGGGGCGATAAATCGATCTAGCTAGGAATTTTTTTTAGAAAATGTCATATTCGTGTTTTATTCGTGTTTTTTTTTTCCTGACATCTATTGGTGAATAATAATACTATTTTGCTTCGTAGATAGCTGGACAACTGAAATAACCCATAGTCACTTTTTATACCGATATTCCTACGGGATACGGACTTACGCGGTTTCAACCGCGGGTCACAGCTAGTTATACTTTATACAAGAAACAAAAAATACGCTGCAAGACTTTTTAAGTCATGAAAAGTCAAGTTTCATACCTGAACTTCAATAAAGTAGAAAAATGCAATATCCATATCCTTAGAAATATCGGCAAAACTCTTCATATACATATCACAGCACATTGCTTGCATGCTCAAGAGTGCTTTGCCCAAAACTGGGGTCAGAATGAAAAGTTTCTTAGCAATCTTCTTGCGGATTCTGCTATATTTCCTGAATAATATCGATTTCCGCCACACGTAAAACGCTTTCCAGTAGCGATAGTTCCGGAAAAATTTTATCTGTGCATATTCAACTGTATTAATAAAAATACATAATTCTGCATAGTTATATACGTATTTCCGTTTTTTTTTTTGTTGTTTAAACTAATTGTTATTTAAATTATTGCTTTTGCTTATAATAATTGTTTAGAAGTTGTTTAAACGAACCATAATAAAAAATATATGTAGTTATTATGACACTTAATTTTAAACCTAACGCGAAGACATATTTAGAAGAGAAATAAATAATCAATTAACCAAGTCTTACATCCGTAAGCTGTACAAATATTGTGTATTCTTGTTCCCAGTCTGGAAGTTTGGTGAACACCATTTCGCTCGTGTAGTGCGTTACTCCACACGGACTTATTGTCAAGTAGTTCCTTCTATCAATTTGATCATATGGTACCACCCTGTATAATAAAATGGGTATTTTAAACGTATTATGTTGATGTAGTTTAAATCAAAATTAGTGGAGCTCAAGAGAGCGTTCACATGAGTAGATAATTCCATTTAATTGTTTTCGAAGTTCAGTTTATAGTTATGAAATAAATGTTACACCATCAACATCCCGTTTTCCCGTTCCCGTTTGAGTAAATACATATTTAGTTTGATTAAAGTTGAACTCATGAACATTGTTTTATCAAGGGTAATTAGCTCTTTGGTGTCGATACCCCAACGAACTAATTACCTTTGAAGAATTTAAAAAATGATTTAAGATCTCAAATATCTATATATTATGAGATCTTAGATAATTTTTTAGATTCAGTACAGAAATAATTAGCAGACTACATATTACAATTTACAACTGTTTAAGCGTATTTTTCTTTAAGAATGATATCCTTTTAGACAATTTAACAACACTTGGTGTAATAAAATGTTATTAAAATACCACTACAAACTTTTTTGTAAACTTTGTTCATACTTGAGATAATATGGCGTGAAATACACATTCTGTGGGTGTACGGCGTATATCATGTATAAGAAACCGCAATCTGGGTTGCCGCGGACATAATCTATGACTTCCTTCTGCGATGCAACCACTGGCTTCACCTTCAGCGGGTCTGTCGTGGTGTGCCCCTTCTCCGCCACGTCAGAATCACTGCGAGACTCGTGAATCTTTATAGCTTTTTTCTTTTTACCTACAACGATATCAAACACTTTTGCTAAAACGCTGGCAACTCGTATTGGCCCCCCGCTCAGACTGAAACACGCAAAAAAATAGTCTCAGAAATAAGGTAATGCTATTGGTGAGAGTCCAACCGGGTGTACCAACGAAATCTATTTGTTCTTGTATCTATTCCTATAAACTATTAAATAGATTTATAATCAAGCGTGGATAATTTTATCAGAGCTTGCTGCCTATTTTTTTTGTTACAGGCAGGTATAATAACAATTTTAAGTGCTGTTTCAACTTAACGTTTAACAAAAAGCATTTTAATTTTGTCCAAATCTGTTTAGCCGTTTCGTGATGTAGTGCAATCTTGATCTGCAAAACTGCGATATTTTGAATTCTGCTTCATATTGTTTTTAAGATATTGATCTGTTTATGCTTACCTTCATCTAGTTTAATAGGTTCAAGGTGCAACTTTTGAGTTTTCCTCTCTTTTTTAAATCTTTCTTCTTGAGCCACGCCGAAACCGGTCTGTTACAATAACAATTTTATTTTAAGTTCATCTAGCTTTCGCTTTCGTGGTATGGGATAAGAGTATATGATAGTAACCTTTGTTTGAAATGAATATTCCGAATTAATAAATAAATGATTAATAAATGCATTTAATATATCGATATATTTATATTTAACAATATTCCATTCAAATTTATGTTATGTAGCAATCACTTGCTTACCAAATATATACCCATCATGCGTTAACTAATATACCCCTACCTAACAAATCCTATTTCAGGTTTCGACCATATTATCAACAATACATCCAAATACAAAAATCTGATCTAGCAATCCCTTTTCGCAAGCAATCGAAACGTTGTATTGTAGCACCAATAATATTGTTTACTAACAGTAAGTAGTAATATTACGTCCATGATTAGCTCGCAGATTAGAGCTCGATCGAGTGGTATAACAATCGAAGATTGACGCTAATCCTAGATAGGAGATACGTTATTAATTTGGGGTTATTAACGAATAAACGTCTGAAGCGATTGTAACGAAAGATGTCTGAACACTCGACAGAAATCTTGATTTTAAATAAAATGCTGATTTGAAATTGGTTCACCCGTTTAAGAGATGCGGTACCATTGACAGACGCACAAAGCTTAAAATTACGGTATCTCTCTTCTTAAAATCTAGCTCACCAAAGGCTCTGGTTCTTTTTCTACATGTTCAATCTTATCCAACAGCTTCCTGTGGGGCAAATGAAATCCGATATCTCTTGATTTCCTGAAAAACAAATGCCAATTTTACCCAGTTAAAAATAAAAATTCGCATTAAGACTCAATAAAATTAACCTAGTTTATAGCATACAACATGTTCACCAGTATAAGCTAGTATGTAAGTAATTGATGAACGGGCAGCAAGGTAAATGCGTCTGGTGACATGATAGTAATCTATGAGTGCCGCAGGAGAAATTAGCTCTCTGTTGACATGACTGTTTATGTTAGCATTACCTTAAGAAACTAGAACATATTTGAGCTAAATATAAGGACTTTTAAGCTGTTGATATACGCCCAATCCATCATCATCATCAGCACATACATGATGCTACTATCCATAATCCGATATTGTGGGGTAGCGTACTGGCTATGCGCCATTGTTGAATATTTAAAACTTCCCTTCGGTTGTAACTATAATTTGCACATATACGAATCGAATAAAACTTTGTTGCTTTAATTGGTAGTTGTATGTATGCTTATTAATATTATAAATGCTAAAGTATATCTGTCTGTCCGTTTGCTTGTCTGCCCGTCCGTCTATCTGTCTCTTCTTCACGCCTGAACCACTGAAGTAATTTCGACCGACTGAATCCATGTACGTATATAGCGTATTTAAAAACATTTGAAGAAATAATAATGACTAATAATTAGGTGTACGTAGTTTTATAAATGAACATACTACTCGCGCCCTTTACTTTAAAAATCGATTGAAGTTAAAAACTAATTCGGATCAATCGCAAAAATTTTGGTACGTATCGCTACTTTAACCAGTAAGATTAAATATGCACGAATAAATAAAATCTTTTTTTTTCTTCTAAAATGGACACAACATAAATCACACTATTCACACTAATATTATAAATGTGAAATGTCTTTTTGTTTTGATGTTTGTCCGTCAATCACGTTGAAACTACTGAACGGATTTGATGAAATTTGGTATACGGACAGGCTGCAAGCTGACTTTATATAGGATACTTTTTATCCCGATTAAATGCTCCCTTAGGATAAAACAGGAATCTATATCCGAGCCGACACGAGAGTCTAGTTAATGTAAAGTCAAAAATTATCAACATAAATGTATTTCTAAGTACCCAGTACGCTCTTTTTCGAACTTAATTAAATGTGGTACCTAGATTCGCTTTTGCCGCTTTAACAACTGCTTTGTTATTTAATGAAGATAAAACGAAAAACGTTCAGGAAAATTTAATTATGAACTTATTATATTATATGTCTAAAAGCAACTGTTGAAACGTCTTTCGTCTTGCAGTTCTTTATGTAAATATGAATAAATAAGAGGAAACTTGCCTCGTGTAACAAGTAGGAACCTTCCGAACATTACGCTGAAGAGTCTCTATCGCCGGCAATGTACATGGTTTACGGTGCATTATTCAATTATTCACGATTTTTATTGACTACAGCTTAATAACAGTATATATGTATAAATTGTTGAAGATCCACACAATAAGTCCAGAAGACTGTGTATTTGTTTAGTATTTACTATAGCAACGCGTAACAAAAATAAACAATTTTGAATTTTCGAGCGCTTTGTCAAATGAAAACGCTTTCTGCAAACGCAATAATTAATATGCAAAACACAGATAAAACCTTTGATTATATACATGTCAATTAAATAGAAACACTTATTTTTCAATTAAAGTATTGGTAAATAAGGTATTATTATTTTATACAATAATGTTATTGCATAGAATTGAAACTTTCTAGCACTTTTTCATTTGAGGTTTTATTTTAGGAATTCTTTCCTATTATGATAGCGCATAGATATTTATAGAATATTGACTAAGCGTACGAAATTTTAAGATTAATTCTCCGAGTACGAAAGCCACTACAAGATGGGCTTTGCCCCTTCTTCGCCCCTTGTACAGCTATCGCTTAGTTAAGATGCAGTTTTCTAATTTAACATACAGAAACACATATGTATCCTCTTAATAATATTATTGTAGTTTATATAGGCGGGAATAGGTATTTCTAATGTAAAATAAAACGACCAATGGTTTATCTATTTATTTATTTCACTACGTATACATTTCTATAATAGTCATAGAAATAGAAATACAATAAGATAAATACATAAAATATACTTTATAAAGATTTTGGCAAGAAGTTTTAGATAGGTATTACAAAATAGAAAATTATTTATCAAATAATTAAATAAATATTTGAATTATTATCGAAAGAAAACCAGAAAGAGAATTCTTGCTACATACAATATGACTAGATTTGCCATTCATTAGTATAAATAAAATATAGAAACTAGTAGTAATAATAATAAAAACCTATTAGAAATGCAACACGAGAATGTTAAAATTATTATAAATTCAACAGTCAGCTCAGCAATACAGTCCGCCTTAGCAAATAAATCTTAACTAAAAAAAAATTATCATTTATGCACACAATAACTTACATCAAAAAATAATAAATGAGATTCATAAGTAATATCACAATAGAATTAAAATAATATTTTTATGTTCATAATACTGGCCAATCAGTGGGTAACAAAAAACAATATGTATTACATGGGTACATCAATTTTTCATATTGATATGATTTTCGTATGCCTGGCTTCAAGTTTACATTATTATTCAAATATTTTTTATGTAAACCTAACTTCCTTCTCCTCTTTGCACATGTTATAACAATTTCTAGAAGATAGAGACCTTACAATGAGAACATTCTATCGATTTCTATTAAATACCCAGATATTATCGCTAGCACCAATCAACATTCCTATATCTTATGCGTAAGTAATATCTAACCCAAGTTTAAGGAGAAAAGGATTTAGGTAAAATGATTTTTCCACATATTGTACTATGTAACAAATATTCCTAAATAATTTTAATTCTGCGATAATTTATAATAACAAAATCAACAATTAAAACATTTAACACAATTATTAACTTACAACTAAACATACTTAATATTAAACATAAATCAAAACACACAATATAAACAATACAAAATCAATCGCAATATGCAAAAACAACATGAATTACAAACTAATTAAATTGTAAATTATATTAAATCCTACATAAATACAGTGGTTATTATTTTGGGAAAAATTGACAATTATATTAAGATCTCGCTACACATAGAAGATTTCTATTCAATTTGAGATACATGTAAACACCAAAGAGACAATATTGATAATTTCTTCCAGGGGCAATTACTCAGTTGCTGTGGTTTTGGCCCTGTCATGTAGGATCTCCATTTTCCTTTTTTCAACCAGCACCTCGATCAGCTTCTTACGGCACTCGCGGAGACTAACTATCATCTGCCGCAGACGCTTCAGCTCCTTATCGTGAAGTTTCTTCAACGCAAGAGCCAGTTCCAAGTCGTTAACCTCATCGTAAGAAGATGATGAGTCAGAGCTGGAGCTTGTAGTAGAACTTTGCGAAGTAGTGGACTTGGAGCGTTCGCGGGACTGGTTCGGCTCTTGTCCCAGCTCTCTTGCAGTTTCCTCAGCAACTACTTTTTGAAGAAGCAAAATATCTTCATCAGATGTATCAAAGCTCGTCTCCGTTTCACTCATGTTGATATTTTTCGGATTTCCGGTAGCCAGTTTGAAGCCGGTGTAACACACAAGTATATTATTATTGTTGTTGTTGAACACTTGTAGTCGCCTCCCCACTACGAATCGTTCTGTGATATTCTGTCAAGAGTACGGCTAATGTCAAGTGCAATCTGACAATTCGTTCCTTTGTCAAGTGTCAATAGTTCTGTCTATTATTTGTCTGTACTGCTTAAGAACCAAACTATTATGTTAACTTTAAGTACATTCAAATTTTAATTTGTGCATACCTAAAAAATTTAGATGCATATTTAAATACCTTAAATAATTCAAACAATAGGCTAGTTATCTGAATTAATTTACGTTTTTTGTAAAAGACATATAAACACGCTGTATTTACATTGTCTGTGGCTACAAATTGTACTGTTGACAAATAGTGATGTACGATAAGTAAATATCATTTATAAAATCGATCTGCACAATGTCGCTTAAAATTTATTAGAAATTACAAATTATATTTAAATGCCAACAACATTTTATTTTAAAACACTAGTGATCATGTACAAGGTTCTCTATAACAGATAAGACAAAGTTTGTTATTTCACAACAGTATACCCTACCTGTACCTAAATTTTGTATAGTCATTTTGTAGCGTCTAAAACGCAATAAGCTATATGTTTTAAAACAATAACATAGGTTATGAAGTATTGTAAAATTTAAAAATATATTTAAAGTCATAATTTAAATTGTTTAAATATAGATAATATTATGAAATAATAAAAATTCTAACACATTATTTATTACACATTAAAAATTTTTAATCCTACGTTTTAATATTATTATGATTAGCAAAACAGCAAACAGATTGTCGGATGTGTTCGTTATTTTATTTATCCGATAATTGGACAATTAACCCTTTTTAATTCGTCCATCTAGCGGACTATGATTTAATATAAAACTTACTACTAGCAATTTAGTCAATCGGTAAATCGTGTAAGACCTCATATTTGTGCTCTGAATCGTATTTGATACAATACAGTTGAGAACAAAAAGTGGTACAACACTAGTATAAAGGTAATCGGAGTATCAGCTTCCATAATTCAGTCTAGCATTGTTATTTTTATTGGATTTTCGTTGGCGCTAATTTGATGGAGCTTATAACTAAGTGAGTTATTACTAAATGTAATTCTCGTATTATGAAGTAAAAGTTGGTCGGTCGCGAACAGTGGTGTAAAAGTTATGTAGCTTATAAAATATGTTAGTAATTTTAAATCATATTACATACAACTTTCACTGAAACATCGTTTTGATTTTCACTTAAGTTTTAATTTATAATAAAATAGCACGGTGTTTATTCATGTAGCGTAAATTGAATTTCACTATAAGTTTAAAGACAATTTAATTGTTTATACGTGCGGCGCATAATCAGCGGTATTCGTACAGTGAACCACTCCTCCAAAAAAAATATTTATTTTTTTATTTGAACTTGAAACTGATAGGGATAAATTTATTTCATATTCTAATGAAATTTCTCTCAACAATTTTCCTGCTATAGACTGGTAAGTATTCATGTATTAATAATCAAATCCTACTAATATTATAAATGCGGTAGTTTTTAAGGATGTGTGTGTGTGTGTTTGTTGCTCTTTCACCCAAAAACTACTAAACCGATTGCAATGAAATTTGGTACGTAGATAGCTGGACAACTGGAATAACATATAGGCAAATTTTTATCCCGATATTCCTACGAGATACGGACTTACGCGGGGGAAACCGCGGGGCGCACCTAGTTATTTTATAATTTATGAAGTCCACGAAAGTTATGACATTTCTAAAAAAAATTACAAATTGTTTAGCTAGCTAGCTAGAGTATTTATTGTATATTGACTGCCTCCTTCGTATAGTACTTAACGCGAGAGCAGAGAAGTGAGGGTTCGAATTCCGGTGGGTATGCACAAAAAAAATATCTCGGCCTGGCAGGACACAGAAGGCTGATCACCTACTTGTTCATAAAGGAAATCAATTAGTGAAACATGATATCATCTGCCCCATACACCACTAGTGAACATGGGACTCACTATTATGTTAATTTATTGAATTAAGGGATCTATCATCTAAAAACATTATATATGTATCTGATGGAGCCAAATATCATTACTAAACTTTGTTTATATCCAAATCATGTACCATACACCTATCCAATCCCAATAGCCAATCCATATTTTTGTATGGAGCCAATTAGGTACTCATCAATATCTAAAATTCTTTTGCAATTAGTTACATCAGTGAGTTATAAATAGGCTTTATTTATTACTTAAAACTAAAGGGATTTCCAAACACTCAATACAAACAAACTCACATACACTGTGGGAAGTGATGATGACAGGCCAGTATTTAAGACTGTTTCAATACCTGTTCACTACTTATTTAATTATAGACATTGGGCATCCTATTTAAAACCTAACACCTAAAAAAGAATATTATTTTTGGTTGTTGAGATTTAATAAAAAAAGCACTGCACCAATTTCAGAACTTCATTTACCAGCAGAAATTCTAAATTTTCCTGATTTGCATTGCTTATATTGCGTTTTATTTTTGTGTTTATCTTGGCTACTGTACGTATCCCTCAAATGCTCTTTCATAGGCTCCAATTAACACTACATAGTGTAAAACAAAGTAGTTTTCCATTGTCTGTGTGTCTGTACGCTTAGATCATTAAAATTATGCTACAGATTTTGATGGGTTTTTTAATAGATAGGGAGATTCAAGAGGAAGCTTTATATGTATAATAACAAGGGGTAAAAGGGTTTTATTGAAGTGTTCGAAACGTCGGGTTAATAATATAATGAATAAATCGCGTTTAAAATCCGTTAAAAAGTTTTTAATTTCTTGTTATTGTTTTCATGTGCTTGATTATAAAGCTCCAAATTGTGGTATATATGCTTAGCATCGAAGTTGAATGTTTGAATCTGATGGTTAACTCCTGATGCTGCTAGCAAAACTGCCTGTTGCAGGGCTGATAATGCATGTTGATACATTCTCATCTCAGGGAGTGGCAAGAATTAGTATTTTAACATGTTTCCACCAACATTCATTGACTTCACTGTTGCCCTGGTGCTATCGCAAAGCGATAAAGTGCACCTATAAAATAATGAAACTGTTGCTCAAAAATAGTTCGCTATAAATGAGGCTATATATAAGAATATGAACGATTTCACATATTATGTAACATGTTCATTCAACTTTGTTGCTAATCAAATATACCATGATTCAGGGCTTCATAATTCACATAAACCATTAACCATGTGTATGAGGCTTGAGTGACTATTTTACTTTTTGTTGCTCCAAACCTTCTCACATTAGGTTAAGGGTTGATAGCAGTTGGTATTGCAAAATTAAGTAACAGTCCCCAAGACAACACATATTATAGGTAGATATAATTTAAAAGCTTGTAAACTACTTTCTTTAATGACAATATGGATAGGCCAAGTCACTTTACTTCAGATATAAATGATTTATAAAATAGCTGTATGTAATTTACTTGTAAATTATAATATGGTGGTGTGTTCTGATGTCTCAAGACTTCAATACAGTGCGATAATACATGAATTTTCAATATGACCTTGAAATAAAACAAACTGGCTTTATTTATAGACTTGAACATATTCCATAAAAATGATGACCATTTTTACACTAAACACTAAACTATTTTTACACGTTTTGTTGTAAGGGTGTCCTTGCAGAACAATGTTTACCAAATCAGCTTCTATATATGATGCTAGCTGTGTGTCTCAGTTTAGACCATGGTACTTGTATAGTCTATAACACTCAGATCACATTCATATTAAATTATGGAAGAATGTAAAAGCCGATTTAATAATGTGCTAAAACAAGTAAACAAACTCCAGCTTTATGTTATTAATATTGATCAAATGAATTATTCTGGTTAAAACATCAAACATCATTTTTAATGCAAGGCTTTTTCGCTGTGCGTAGATTACTCGTATAATGCTTATTGATTCTGGATTGGTAATCCGACAGCTTTACAAGTTAACAACACAAAAATATTTATATTTAATTTTATGTAATATAAGTTTTATAAGCCAATGTGTGTGTGTGTGTGTGTGTGTGTGTGTGTGTGTTTGTTTTGGATATGGTATTATAGGCCATCAAGAAGGTTATAATTCAAATTATTGACTTGCTCTCGTAGTAAAAGCCAGACAATTTACATATCGCTTTTCATCATATAGATCAAACATTAAAACATGCGCCCGGCAGTCGTATTGGTTTTGTTTTCAAACAACAAATTTCTACTCGCTGCTACTTTCACTAATTCTCTTTGTATTGAATACGATATCTTCAATAATAAGAATTATTACTGCAGTCCCAGGGGATTTTTATAGAACTACTAGCTGCGCCCCGCGGTTTCACCCGCGTAAGTCCGTATCCCGTAGGAATATCGGGATAAAAAATAGATGTTGGTCGATTCTCAGACCTACCCAATATGCTTACCAAATTTCAGAGGAATCGGTCAAGCCGTTTCGGAGGAGTATGGCAACGAAAACTGTGACACGAGAATTTTATATATATAGAAGATCTTTTCTATATCATTTGCACAGTGACATACTTCAGATAACCGTCTTTTATTGTACAATAACACCAAATTGAAGTGGAGGCATATATATATATATATATATATATATATATATATATATATATATATATATATATATATATATATATATATATATATATATATATATATATATGTACTATCTTTTATATAAAAGAGGTATATAATAGTAATGACAAAAAGAATACAGTCGAATTCACAACATTGGGTACCAGTCCATCCCACTTATATCGATTTTTTATCATAACGTTTTCTTAAATTAGCTTTTTAAGTCTCGTAATACATTTATTATACGGCTAATATAATTTATAACGAAGTAAACATAAATACAAATGATAATAATAAGCACGTAAATGAGTCCGGTGCTACTATGTGATCCATATATAACTAGATAAAGGATCGTCTTCGTCATATTGCGACGCCTTAGACTGTAAATTCAGACCAATAAATAATCTCTTCTTAACATTGAGGCTTATATTTCAAATTTGACATGTAAAAAGGTTTTCGGAGTAGGTAACTAATATATTTCATATGACATACATTGACTCAAAGGCCATTAGCGTTCCTATTCCTAATTCGATCCCATAATAGGTACAACTGAACTTCTCCTATAGTTTAGTGATCACGTTAATAAAGGTAGAATAGTTTGTCACACCGAAATATTAAATATGGTACTGATTTTAACTTTTATTCCATATTTAGGTCAGATGGATGTCAACCGCCCTCAATTAAAGTGTCACTTTAATCCTTGCCTGTTAAGCTGCTAAGTAATTTTATAGCAATAATGTTTTCCACATTTATTTGCAAACCGCATTATAATGGGACAGGTTCCGAATTTCAATCAAATTAAGCGTTTCATTTAGATATTTGATTATCATTCACGTTTGAATTTTCAATCACGGCTTAACTATAAACCCTTAGTTGAAAGTAAATTATCACACAAATTGATGAGTCTGACATCATTATTTTAAGTAAAATTTATAATTTTGGATATCATTAAATACAATATTAATATTTCCTTCAGTCCTCGCCTTTGTTGGACTTGTAACACATGTTGTTGAGCGACAATTCTTTCTACCTTCTTCAATAAAGCCCGGATGCAATTTTCTCCTCACCTCACTTCATATCTCCCGGTGAAAAAGTCACGTTAAAGCGATTCAGTCATTTTGGGATATCCGCTAACTGGCTATATTGCATGTTAGACTACAGGCCCATATAGAAAAAATTACGGGTCATTTGAACCACCAGGTGAAATATCTAGAACGATATAAGGGCATAAAATAATAAGATTCAGCACTATGCCGTCACTTGTAAGCTGTCCAACTGAGTGCA
>NC_052122.1:11515262-11520989 GCF_012273895.1 Zerene cesonia | reverse complement strand
TCTTATATCGTTCTAGATAGGTCACCTGGTGGTTCAAATGACCCGTAATTTTTTCTATATGGGCCTGTAGTCTATGTGCATTGTGACGTGACGCATCTAATTCACAAACGTTTTTGATGGAAGTCCGTCCCTTTGAAAATTAAAAAAAAAGGATCAAGCATAGGAACTTTGATCTGCAATATTGCTGGATCAGTGGGATGGCTCTTTGAATTCTCTGTCTACAAAGCATCTAGTTTAACAGGATGTGAAACTATCTCCACTTCAGCCTGAACTTAATCAATAAGCTCTGTTGAAACTGGACATTTTCTATTAAACATAGTATTATTTGACCCGACACAGGCTTAATTGGAAGGTTTGCTCCCTATGCAGCACTTTGAAATTTTACAGAGTTGATTAAAACTTTGAAACTAATAACGAAGTCTAGAGCAATCTTGTTGGTATAAAAAATCAATACGTTCTTAAGGAGAAGTCCATAGTTGTATATATTATGAATACAAAGCGTAATTATAAGCGTAGGCACGCCTTCGTCAGCAGACCATTTAGGATTTGTTTGCACGCGCGTAATTTTGTATGCATCTTTGTGAACCCAAAAATAAGGTCACGTTACTCTTTTATTAGACTTCCATTGAAGATATTTTTTTAGAGAAAGTACTGTATGTGGATTATACTATACTATGTGCATATGTGTTTATATTATATGAATATATATTATAATCGTTTTTGCTTTTACATCTGTATCTTTGTTGTTAAGTATAAAACCTTCATACATTCTGGACATAATTTAACCTCTTATGAAGAAGGCCTGTGTATTAGCAGTGAGAACATATATGGGTTGATGATAATTAATTTTTTTTTTATATAATACATAAATGTCGGCAATAGTAGGGGAGCCCAAGAGGGGATTTTGGGATGTACTCGAGCGCGTCAGATTATTATAAGGGAAGGTAACTTACCTATTACTAAGTACCTCCAGAAAGTATGAGCAGTTGATATTGGTGGGTGCGCTCACAGGAGCCGCAGGAAATTAAAAAATAACGATAATTCTCTAAGGTTACGCTCAAATTGTCAGATTAGCGAAATTTGGATTTTTTATGTTCTAAATAACCCGTAATATCTTTATTTGACGCGGTCGAGTCATATTTTTTGTATATTTTACCTTTTATTCGTAGCCACGAAATTACCACATAAATCGTAAGAATAAGTTATATTTTATTTCAGTGATATGCCAGAGCATTCAAAATATCAAAATCTAACGTGCTTGAGTATTTCCACAGCCCCCTTTTTCTTTTATAATTAAAAAAAAAACAGTAGCAGTCGTAGGACTGCCGATAGAAGTGTAAACGGAACTATTAAGTTGAGAGTAATTAAAACTATATGCAAAAATTATATGAAATTTTTTATGTTTTATTTATTAGTTACAAATGATGGATTAAACAAATCATGAACAAAATATAAATACAAAGTGGTTGAAAAAATTATTATTAGCATGTCGGTGACGCGAACCGAGGATTTTACCCTCTACCAAAACGCTCAACGCGCCTAAAGAAGTTTTTACTTCAAAAAAATCAAAAACCTTTTTCCATCGCTAAAATTGAACACACTATAGAACTTTTTTCTTGCTATCGCATAATCTGTGAATTCCAATAGGTTTCTGAAACGCTCGAGTAAATACACATTTAGCATCTTGGGCTCCCCTACTACAAAGTGCGACTCGGGTTCCTTATAATTAAGTCAAAGAGCAACTGCAAAAAAGAAACTATGAAATTAAAATATATATCTATTACCTATTTTTTATTTTGCCATTTTTTTTATTTCACCCTTTGGGTACGGAAACCTAATCGAATCTTACGATTGGAGGAAAACATTCACTGTATTGATCTACTTAATACTAGATACTTAAAAATTATTGATTACAACAATCGAGTTATGTAGATACATTAGGTATATATATTTAAATAGAATATGAACTCGTAGCATAATAAACTCATACTAGTGTTACAAGTAGGTACGCTCCGGGACCGCTAGGTAGTGCAGTGCCGATTGTCTTTGCGATATAATGGAACGTATAATTCATCTCATTCGGACGTAGAGTGCTTCTCAGCCACTACTGAGCTTTATTATAAGCATTTTTTAACGGCAATATATAGGTAGATGGATTTAAACGCCCCTGAAACCATCTGCATAATAGGATTTTATCCATTATGAACACAATTCAAATCGTTTATAATAAAAGTGTGTATGTAGTTAGTGGAGATTAAGAATTATTAGAAGAAATTGCGTATCATTGACAGGGGTGGCTCACTGGTTAGGTCCTCGGACATAAATAGAATAGTTAAGGTTTCGATATCGGACAAACGTGCACATCACGTAAAGAAAAATATCGTTAAGAAACCTGCATGTCAAAGAATCAAAAGTTCGACGACATGTGACGTCTGCCATCCCACACTTTGCCAGCGTGGTTGATTACGGTCTGAATCCTCCCTCATACGAAGCCCATGTGTGATCAAATATGGGCTGTCGATGATGACAGTAATGTAATTTCCTAATTGTATTAAACTGATATTTTTGTTCACAGCTAAACCAATGGGCGGTATAAGTTAAGCGTAAAGTTAAATCTAAGAAGGTCGGCAGCGGTCATTGGATGGCTATGTATTACTACGCGAGCAAGCTGAATGAAGCGTCATGTAGCGGGTGTAATATAAAGGTAAGGTGATACAGATTTTAGATCATACGTTATTATCGGCTGCCAGTACGCCAAATACAGTATATATGAATATACGATCGACGCTTATGATATTACGGGAACGACTGGCATCCGTCGAGGTGCGGACGAGCGGTTGATGGTGATTGGTGATGAATATGTATGGTCTTGATGCACGGCTTTCGATTTTGAAAATTATACGTATGTTATTCGCTTAAAGATTTCATGTAACTATGGGGCAAATTAAATGACGAGTACATTGTGTTTTAGACCGAACTGGAGGGGGCGTTTGAAAGTGTGGAAGTAAAAAAAACTGTTGTGCCCTCGGTAGTTACTGCTTACACAAATCACATTAAACAAATGCATCATTGAAAAGTTTCAAATCGCGCTAATATTTATGAAAAGAAACACAAGTTTTATCAAATAGCTATAACATGATATTGTTTTCTTTTTTAAGTTTCATGATTTCGAATAGTTGAGATCGACTATGATTAAACCGTAAAGTGAACTTGAACGTACTTCCGAAGTGAATGAAACAATAAGATAAGTTTTAACAACGATTCTAACGTTTGAATTTTTGTAGAAAAATATTTATTGTTAAATATAAAAAAAAGCATTAACATATAATTCATTGGATCTCAACTGAATAAATCGTAATCCTAACTACACTACTAACAAACCGCCCCGGATTTGCTCGTGGTACATATATAACATTTAGCACTCAGGGATCCTACATATACAACACAGAATAATAAGTCACGTTCACGCATATCATTTATATTGCGTCTAGGGCTTAAATAATGTAACATTTAATGGACAAAATGTTTGGATGCTTTATGCTTTCATGCCAGAACGAGCTTTCCGATCTGAATTAAATTCGACATAGAGATAGAACATAGCCTGGATGAGTACTTACTATCTATGTGATATGCGTCACTCGGTTTCAATGGTTTCCTTTCACAAATCAACAACAATGGGCCTAATTCCCATTTGCGAATTGCATTATTTATATCGGAGTAAGGGCACTCACCATGATGTAGTCCGAAACATCACAACTCGTTTTTTTGGTATGAGCTGATAGCTAAATTTCAAGAGAATCTGTCTACATACGTCGGCGTATGTAGCCGTAAAACTTATTTTCTTTTACGTTTTAGATTATTAAGGTTTGAGATTAAAGCAGAATAACAGATGAACAAAACAAAATTCCATATTCATTGTTTTAGGTTCTGTAGCGTTATTCAAGTCTGATAATACATTTTCAATGTATTTTCTTTCATAACGTGAACATCCCTAACGCCTACTAATATGAAATAATACAAAAGTGACTCTGCTTGTCTCCCTGTCACGCTTAACGACCTTACCCGATTTTGATGAATTTGGAACCAAAGGTTTTGCCAAGGTTCAGTCTACATAGGTAGACTGAACCTTGTAGGCATGTACACAGGCTATTTTTGTCAAGAAAATAAGGCTTTATGTGAGTGAAATATGGGATATGTATGTGATAGCGTAGAGTGCACGCGAGGGAAGCCGGACGGAAAGTTTGTTTGTATATTTAATTGAATGTTAAAGGGGATTTAAGTTAACTACAACGTAAGAGTGTGGAATTTAAAATAAGTTGCTTTCAATGAAGTCTTTGCCGTCGGAAACTTACGCGAAGCGCTACACTTAAAATCCATAGGGGCGTTTATTAGCAGTGGATTATAGAAGCGTCTGTGAACATCCATTGGTTAGCGATTCGCCAGTCTGAAAATCTTTGTGGAGATTAAAATGGCGGAAGCTGGTGATAAACTTACTTACTTACTTACTAGCGTAAACCAAAATTGTGCCAATAAGGCACAACTTTCTTAAATCTTATTATTATTGGGTTTAACCAATAATTGAACTTTGAAACGAAAGTACTAGCGTTAAGTTTACAAAGAACTTAAATGTTTGAGACGAGGGAAGGCGCATCAGCCGGAACAGCTGCGCTTTTTTGTGAAATTGATACTGAGTTTGCTAATTAACTTGGTTTTAATTTATACTATTTTGATTTTATCATTATTGGTTTTAATTAACGTAGATAGAAAAGGTTTTAATTACGCTTGTAACGAAATTGTTATTTTCAAATGATTAATCATTCGTATATAATTTGTATTGTGAAAATAATTGTTTATTAATTGACTATAACATATTGCCTTTGATTAATTAAGTTCGGTACGTGTAATAATGGTGTTTGTGCATCGCTAATTAACATGACGTGCCTTTGATAGACTCTCGTACCTTTAAATTGGAATGCTTCGCCAGATTCAATGAAATAAATTAATATTTGATTTCACTGTTTGATTTTGCATAACCTTAACAACACGTGAGGGTATTTCGCTCGATTATCGTTTGCGAATCACTCGCCCTGTGTTTTTCATACTATTTTAAATTATTCTTTCATCATTTTGTAACAGGTTTACTTTTAATGTTTTATATTTGTCAATCTGATTTAAAAGATCGGCCGTATCACTTCGGATAGTAAAAAATTGTTAACGATATATATGCTATGCTTATATACAACCTGGATATACACAGTTTCATGAAAAGCCGGTTAAATCGTTGAAATTGTATTCCATGGACATGCTTTTGACGGCGAAATTATCGAGTCTTTGCGTATTTTTTTTTGTACAAGTTACGTTTCGTATACGGTATAAATATGCATTTATGAATACTATTAGTATACCAGCGCAAACATTTTTTAATAACTATATTATTATATTGAATTAGAAATTTTGAAGTTTGACATTCATGACCGACATCTTCAACTGTTTCACCTTTAATATGGTTGAATAAATAAGGCGTCCCCGTACTGACCTTGCATCGATATTCTTCCTACATCTATAACTAGGTATAACTCTTAAATTATTAATACTGTCAGACTTGTGTCTCTGCTCAGCTACGTCATTATTGATTTATACTTTAGATTGGTATTAGACTACAGGCCCATATAGAAAAAATTACGGGTCATTTGAACCACCAGGTGACCTATCTAGAACGATATAAGG
>NC_052122.1:11486317-11514262 GCF_012273895.1 Zerene cesonia | reverse complement strand
TTATATCGTTCTAGATAGGTCACCTGGTGGTTCAAATGACCCGTAATTTTTTCTATATGGGCCTGTAGTCTATATTAGCATCGCGGACGGCACAGAATTCGATAGAATTTCATCATTATATTATTATTTTCTCGAATGGGTTCAGGTTGATGGGAATCGATAAATAATCTTATTTGATTTTAATCAATATAATTAAGAAAAATGGGCTTAGTATCATATAAATTGCCTCGCTTGCTTTAAATACAGAGTATAATCAAGGAAATTATTTAATCACTTGAGACTATTGTATTGTCACCGATCTTTGTTAAGTATAAAAAGTTGAAATTACATTGTCCGTTAAAAGTAAGTTATAATCGAATCTAAAGGAGGCCGTTACACACAAATATACAGGTGATTTAATATAATAATATATTCGATGTGAAATAAATCTTACGACCACCAAAAATAAAGGTGACTTATAAACCCAATACAAATAATGTATGTTGTCTTTTAAACACAAATTAAAAAGTAGAACTAATGTACAAATATACATATAAAAATGGATATATCTGAAAGCAGTGACTATCGGATTTGCGCCTTACTGTTACAAAGATCGACGTGTTTTAAAAAACAAGGTTCGAAATGTCCTCGCATTATATTCGTAGCACTTCGTAGCTCGCAGGCCCGATGACGTCACCTCGCTTTTGATAAGGTGCACAGTGCACACCGTCCGCTGGCTACCACCGGACGCTACGCGTGGCGGGAGTGAATATTGCATACTTAAAGTAGTTTGATGCATTTTTAAATTAATGCTAGTTCGGATAAAGTTCGTTTTTGTTTGGTAATATCTACAGTTGTTGGCTGCGATTATTTGTTTTTATTTTTGTTATTATTGTATTACCTAGATTTTTTTTTACATTATAGTATTGTATACCCGACGTCCTGTTGATGTTGAATAATTTATCTGGGGTTAACTTTAAACTGTAATATTGCCGCTGATTCATTTCGTTTTAATTGTTCCCGTGATTCATCAAGGTTGGGAGTGATAGGATTGTAAGCCTGGGGCATTGACAATCAAGTTTATCCCACAGTTCCATCTTGTGCGTCGATTGCTTTTGAGGTGAGAATGCAAAGCTGTTAATCGATGTAAGTTATTATTACGGCAAAATAATATTGTTGCGATCCACTTTGTTTTTCCGCATTTTGTTAGTGATTATTCTTATTAGTGCGATTTATTGATGTATTTTTTGTTTCTCTTTCTTCTATTTAAACTATATCCTATTTACTCAATTCTCAATATAAAATCTAGTGATCTTTGGTGTCCGATAAAAATATTAAACGAATAGAACGTCATTCGTGTCGTTCGCGGCGCATTTAGCCTTTATGTAAATGTTAATTTTGATTTGATTAGTTTCCGCCCTCGCTGCTACAGAACATCCTGTGCAATTTCTAACCAATAGAAGCACCTGCGTCACATACTATGTATGCATATTCCACGTAGACGCAACAAGTGATGCCCGTGTCTAATGCGGCTTAATCTAATTGGGATGTTTGTGGCACATATCCTCAGGTAACCGTAGAAATGTCTTTCTGTCTGGGATGTGTATCAGACATACTGGATAACTAGGTAATTCTTGATAAGATATCGCTGTCCTTCAAATGTAGTAACAGTGTTATGCTACCACGAGTTGTGTTGTCTATTTGTGGGCGGTCAAATCTATAAAGAACTATTATTAATCAGGTGCCCCCGGCGCCAACGGAGACTGCGCCTTCGCCGCCGACGGAGCACCGACAGCTGTCTGCAGAATCGACTTTACTTGGTTCTGGACTATCGTATTATGATGTAAGTATAAATTCTCGTGTAATTATCGCTTTTAGGTTATAGGGAAAGCGGACTGGCCGGACTGGAATAAAATAAGTATGATACCACAAACAACGACTGGTTTAGTTACCGTCATAACAACGAGACAAGACGGATGATCGCGATATAAATTCACCATTCACAGAATTATATAAAATATATTCTAGTGGATGGTTTAAACTGTACACTTTAAAAATTAATACTATAATGAATTGTTTGTTTAGTTCAAAAACCTTTTCATCATTTTATTAAAAATATACATAGTATAATTAGTGACTAGTGTAAATCTTAGCGAAAGAGCTAAGCTGAGCTCACTTAAGCAAGGCGAAGCGACTAGCAGAAAATAAAATACAAATATTGTATCAAGACTTGTCGTAATTAAAGCTTAAAGCTTCAATAATTCCTGTTAATTAAACCGATATCGACAATAAACTTGTTATAAGTGTATGAACTGATTCGTAAGGTAGCTAATTAATTAAGACTGTGATATCGAAGTGTACAAGCGTGTTATTACATTGAGCGGAGATTCAATATAGCATTTGTTATAGAATGACGACTACTACTCTATGGTGAGGGGCAACAAGTTTATGTCAGAGAGCGGTGTGAAACATCTCATGATGAACGGTGGGATAAATTTCGTCGCGGCTCAGAAGGTCGATCCTCCTCAGGTGAGTGGAGAAAAATGTACTTTTGACAACAGCTTGGCGTATAAGAACCTCATATGATACTTCCTCGTCCTCACCTCATATTGAGGTGGTCCGAGCAACTGTGCTTACTGAATGGCTTAGAAGATTCAAATGTGTGGAGAACCATTTTCAGGTATTAAACTTAGGAACCCTTAGTTACGTCAGCCACGTCCGTCCATTTGTCTGTATGTCACAGCCAGATCACACTGAAATTTGGCACAGATTATAAATTTTTGCATTTGGGGCACCTCCCCTACGTGAGAAGAGGGGGATGAAAATAAAAAATCAACCCTGCTCCCTCGAAATTATGATGAGATACTGTTGGATTGGTTGTTTGAGACATTATACATATGTTAATAAGATATATGTTTTAATTGAAGGAGAGGTATATGGATGTTTCCTTAAACGAGGAATAGTAGATTATACCTAATATGAACTGATTTAATTATCCAAAACCTATAGATACGCTGTCGAAAGTTACACTAAGAAATTAGTTTAGGTTGATTTAACTTGCGATTAACTGTAACTTCAAAACGGACCAGATTAGTAAATCTACAAACTCGAAATCAGATCTGAAGTTTTATTCAAACTTAAATCAACTTTTCGTTCGCTGGGGTGACGATTTTTAAAAGTTTAAATATAAATTTTACAACAATACTACCTCCTGATCTAGGTTATTACGTGTTTCAGGAGACTGTGCTTTGCCTTTTATACTTTATACACATAATATTAGGTCCGTAAACAATGTTCTTCTAACGATTTATGATTAAGGAATAAAAAATGCAATTTATATTACAACACGTATTAGATAAAAAGGTTCTTATACGTATAAATATATAATATGTGCCATAATAATCCTTCGCTCATTGTAATCATCACTAATTATCTGCGTATGCCTTATGACTTATTGAGACTGGCTGTTAACTAGAGGTAGATATGTCATCAATGCACAAAAATATGTATGAATATTGATCTATTTAAGGCCAATGCGGACATTATAAATGCTAACACATGTATGTAAATTATAAATTATTTCCATGGATGAATCAGATAGCACAAAGTGTAGCAAGAAATGACAACATTTTCCAAGGCAGTACCCTAGATTATTTCATCTTAACGTTATATAAAATGTTCATATCTTCACGAGCTTTTTGTAGCTTGTATAGGATTTGTAGTAATTGCTTCACAACAAACATTAATGAAAAAAATAATGTATTATTACATAATAACGTTTTTTTTCTTTCGACTAGAATTTAGACAAACATATTTGAAGACGTTTTGGGTTTGTCTTTAGGATTATTAATATTAGTATTGTGTATTTAGTTGTTTTTGATGACCGAATCAAATATCTATACGTTAAAATTATATGCTTTTCGTAATTCTTGTCCCACTCATACCGTATTTTTGTCATAATCCTTTAAAAACGAAGCTATATATCAAGGAAAAAATATTGATCCTGCTTTTAGTACGAAAGTAGCGTATTTCTCATATAATGTCATTGGCTACCACAGCTAATTAATACAGTGTAAATGCTAATTGGCGGTGGTTACTGCTTAATGTCATGTGGCCCCACATGCTCCACCGCTTATTAAAATAATGTTAAAGCATTACTTTGACTAAGTGTATTCAATATTAACGATAAAACACTTTAATTAAAAATATGACACTACAAAAGTTTCAATTTACTGACCTATAAAACACGCTTTATAAATCGAACTATGGACTATGTCCCCCTTTTTCTTCTTAATGGCTAGACTAAAAACTGCTAAGGCATATATATATATATATATACAAGCCATGGAAAAACGGATTAATAAGTGCATTTCACGTATCTGATGGGTTTTCCGTGTAATCCTACGTAGTGGATTAATAAAAATATACTTGAACGCCAACATACTTTTAGTCCACATATTCTCTCTCGAAACTCAACTAAATGTTGATTTAAATTCCATCGCCTTTATGCATATAGCCACATCCACCCGGCCGCCCTCACACCCCATTTACATGCACGGAGCGACCCCTAATTTTATTATTTTCGACATTTAACTACTCCATTGTACAGAGCTTCCTCGGATCCATGCAACTTCCAAATTTCATCAATATTGCGCCTGGCACAAAATAAATTCTGACCGACGGGTGCCGACCAAAAAATTTCGCTTATTTTATAGTTGATTTCGTGCAAAAACAATTCTTTGTGTATTTATTTGGAAATAGTCATTTGTGTTTCATTGTTGTGCGCAGTTTATTAATATGGTCCAAAATGAAACTGCTTTCGTTAGTTTATAATATTTCCGTAGTAGCCACGCTTGGGTTACAGCCGGTATCACGATCGCCTGCTTAGTTTCTTTTCCAAATCCGACATTGTTAATGAGTATTTCCATATTAAGATGTTTTCCGCTAACCTGGGGCTTGAGTAAAATATAGTAGAACTGCAGATCTTCACGAGTTCAAACAAAATATCGATAATATTCGGGTATTACTTGCCGGGAAAGTTTTATATAAATTCGATCAATATGTAATAATATGCATTATGCTTTCTAGTAAAAATTCCTCTTTGAATAACGGTATAAATCTTCATAATAATAATAACAATTTCTTGTGTGTTTAAAATGATGCCTTTCACTGAGCCATAGCTCCATCTAAACTAATATCGCCACTCACAACCTAGCCTCACATTTAAAATTTCCTCTATAATTTCTTTTCCAAGTCTTGTCCGGACGCTCGCCCGTATCTATCAAGTTACTGCAGAATTCTTGACAAACGTTATACATTTTTAAAAACGATATTGCATTTACGTAGCTTCTGAACATTTTCCACCGAACGAGCGTTTTTTCCCTGTAAATTAATTGATATATGACTCCTTGATATTTTACATTGTTTAGACGATGTATCTTAAAAACCCATCAAGCGCATTTAATTAAATTTTGTCAGTAAATTGATTCACTTAGTGGCGGTTAACGTCCGTTGATGCTTGTGGTTACAGCGTCATATAAATATTATTATAAATATTATCGTTGATTCGGCTCGTGCTTGTTAATACGAAATCGAGGTAATGGAAATTAGTGGTTGTGTTCACTATAATGTACGAAATAGTGTGTGTCGGTTACTAGAGACTTGTAAGGTTTTCTTTTATATAAATACACTTCGTTAGTTAGGTCTGATTCCAATCCATTTCCTTTAGCTTCCGTTAGCTACCCTTTGCTATTTCCGCCATTACAGTCTCGACAACAGGAAGGCGCCTGTACCGCGCTCTGCTATCATAACTGAAATGGCTTCAGTATTATAGCATTGAATTGATTTTGATAGAATTCAATTCAGATATTTGGAATATCAAATGAGTGCCGAGATACGGTTCACTATAAAGATAGGGGCTCGCCACAAAGCATTATTTAAAAATTGTGTTGAATACCCATGACATTAAGTTTCTACCAATTTCGAATGGCGAATATCCAACTAAATTGTAAGATGAGCACACAAGTGTGTTATTATTCTTTACCTTAAAGGCCGACAACACATGGTGTTACTAGAATAGTGGACACGTCTGGGAGAAAGACGAAGACGAAGCGACTGCTCCGTTGCCTACGCTTACAAAAAATAATAGTATTAATAATAGTAACCTTTCAGACGAAATCCATTACTGTATATTACTCGTTTGTTTGTACAGAGAACACTAGGTAGCTAAAGGCTTATGGTAAAATGCCCTATAGCGATTGGCAAAATGAAAGCCTCGCATACGAGCGCTGTTTGCAGCTGAAGTATTACGTAGCTTATCCCCCTTTAATTGAATAAAAGCAACGCAGTTGAATATAATGTGGTTTCGTGATCCTGCTTTCCTTTATTAATTTAGTCTGATTAAATACTTCTACTCCATCTAAGCCACAAGAAATAGAAAAGCTAGGGTGACTTGTAAGGTGATAAAAGTTATAAATTCAATAATGTTAACATACCTATGTTTGTTCATGCATTTATAATATAAGTAAAGATTAGGCTACCACTAAATATAGATAGATTCGAGAATTCACTTGTAATTCAACATCGATTGTTTGTAATTGTTTAAATTTTATCGAACAGCTCCATCTCGTCTTTCGATGATATGTAGCAACCTGACTTGAAAAGCGTTTCGAGCAAAAGCCGAACTCGGGTGAAATGACGCGAACGTCTATTGCATAAGGATCAAACCAAAATTAGTGCATGGTAGAACGAAATGTTACAGATAAATGCACACTTGCTGCATGCATTGCGCCGAACTGGGCGTCGAGCGTTCGCATGAACGTAACATTACATGAAAATTTCTTTTTTAAAACGAGCTTTTATCTTTTTATGTGATAGTGACTAAGGTGAGGGTCGCGCGGGTCGCCTGAAGGTTAGCGACTAGCACCACCCTTGAATTTACAGGCTTCTGCAAATTAAATATATTGTAAAAGCCTTTCATAATATAGAAATGTTCGAGAAAATTCTCTAGTGTAGCATTGGTGCTGGGTAGCCTAAAAGCAGCGATGCGATTAATTACGAAAAGCCATAGATCCACTTATTACATTATGCTCTAGCGCATTAATTTTTTTACCATGCACTGAATCACAGAAGCGTCCAGTAGCAGCACGCTTGCTAAACCCATGATTATATTATCAACAAACATATATATATATATATATATATTTCTGTTTGTTATTCCAAAATAAAGAAAAAAATAAATGAATAACAAAAAAATGTGATGGCGTTTTGGAATGAAACACCACAAAGGATTTAAAACAGTGTTCACAGGTAACTTGCGCCTCTCGCTTTGACTCGTTTTAATGATATAAACCATTGTATAAAGAGACCTGTTATACGGTGTCGTGTGTAGTCGCGGCGAAATTGCTATAATGGTTGTAATTATTTTATCTTTGTGAAACTTGTGTCATTTAAATTCGGCTTTATAAAATATATTTGTATTTATTGACACAGTATTGTAATAAACGTTTCATTGACATCCAAAATAAAATACACTGTTCGGTTGCCGGAAGCAACTCCCTGTCCCATTTCCATGTAGTCATCGACATTTTATCGTAAAATAAACGGTATAATTTTAGAGTAATATGTATAGTATAATAATTATTATCCCTTATGTCTAAGAAAATTCATGGTTAACATTTGTTTAGCTATATGTTGAGTGATTCCTGGCAACATTGCGATTTGCAGAGGTGATAACGCACCTTGAAATTTTCTCGCCCGAGACGCGACAACATTAAAGCGAAGTTTGCAACAAAAATGTTGATCAACAGTTTTTCAACAAATGTTGAGTAATAAGTAACCGTTTTAAGATAATTTAATTCTTTCAAATAGTGGGCCATCTCGTTTATCTACCGGTTCTAGAAATATATATTTATATCCATTTACGCGTAGGTATATCATAGAGCTTTCGCCCACGGCTCTCATGAAATTAAAAACTAAACAAAAACACTTTTATTTCGATTATGATTTATGATTCTTAGAATATAAAAATTGGATCCCAGACACAGTTTAATTAGCAGGCAGTTCTTAATGCTGTGTCCTTGTATACTCGCGTTCATACTTACATGCGTTCGTTTCTACAAATATAATTGTGCTATTTTAACGGTTTGATAAAGATTTATTTATTATTATTATACTTGTAATAGGAATTGTTGCATTTGCGTGAATTATGTTTCACACAGCCGGAGGCCCCAAAAAAAAAGTCGAATTTTACTTATAAAACCACTTTAATCATAATGACTACAATATGTCTTGCACGATGCAAGAGCTAAAAAGTAATGAATACAATACCAAAATTATTTAACATGAAAACTTAAAATTACGTCGCGACAAAGGAATTCGCTACATACAGCAATATACGTTCCCGTGCGAAACATATATGTTATGCATACTTGTTATACCATTTGGACTTGTGTTTGTGTGTATACTTGTAATGTTGCATTATGTATGTTGTATTCTACTAATAGTTATCAAGATTTGATTCAGTGCAAAAGTGTCTCACTAGTTATATACTGAGTCTGAACGAGAATGGGTGCAACGAGACAACATGGACATGAATAAACAAGCAAATGTTAATTAACAGTAGGTTCTTACTCGATCATAGCAGTATTGTAAATAAACTTCTTCGAATTAAAATGAAAGTGATGTTCAATATATCGAAATGAAATATATTTGAGTGTTCAATATGAAAATATACTATGTAATGTGATTGTTTAAAAACTGTTCCAACTGTTCTTTTTCAAATGCCCATTTTCTTAAAAAGACGGATAAGAGTAGAAAGAAACGCGAAAACTTTTTTGCTGTACAAAGTTTTTTGTTGTTAGCTCTGAACTGCAAACAATGGCAGGTCGGTCCTTACATATGGGGCACAATTTATAAAACATTGATATATGTATATTATCACCACATGGAATTGTTAAATATTTCGCAACTTGAAACTTTTTTACTAAAACCTAAATCAATGAGAACATCAGTAAAAAGTGTAATTTTCACAAATTATTGTCATGATAAATTTAAAACTATAAAGTAATAACTGTTAGGGCACGCCCTTCTAACGGGCTGGTCCAGAAATCAATTGAGCTCTGAAGCTACGTTTTACACTAGAAATTGATGTTCAGTCGCAGTTATATCGCAATTGACCTTTAGAAACAATCTTTAGAGATGCGTTCGTCGGTTGCACAATCACGTCGAGGCTAATTAATTAGTGGGAATGGGATTAAGCCGGGAAGAGGAAAATATTCTATCTTTGTTTTTATGTTTACGTTTCTTTTATGAAAACAAATACATGTTGCATCCAATCAGTGATGATTGAAAAATTGCTATGGATTGTTCGTAGAACAAACAACGGGGGAATGGATTAGCAAATGGATAGGTTACGTCGCTTTACGCGCTCGTTTTGTAGCTTTTACAAGAATTTCAGAGGCTGAAATCAGTTATTGCGTTCATCGATCATAAACTAATAAAATACGTTGACATAGTTTAGATATTCATTTAGGATATTATTAAATTGTGCGGAAGTATGAGCCCAAATGGAACTAAGCGGACTCGGCATTATTGTATGCATTTTCGGCCGTTTCACATACCAATTTCCAACAGCTATTCCCCTTTCTCTCAAGTTTTATTTAGATTTTTCGGTATATAATACTGCACTACTTTAATTCGTTTGTAATGACACATTAGGAATATATGTGATAAATTAATTATTACTATCCTACTAGTCCGGTCAAATTAGATCAAATTATAAGAAAAGCAAAACAAAAAGTCAACTCTTACAATGTTTTAAGATCGTAATATCTCAAAAATGGTGGGTCATATGAAAAAAATAATAGCACGTTTTTTGTAGATAATTTTTTGATCTACAATTTTTGTGTGAGATAATATTCCGATAAAACTTACCGTTTCCGTGAAAATCGCGAAAATCACTTTGTTGACCTTTGACATTGAATAATTTTTTTTCCATGTAATGCAATGATTGGTAACTTATAAATTTTATTTATAATTGTACTTTGAACATCTTAACTGATTGACAGCTTGTTGTGTATCACGGAATGTCCAGATTGAGCGGACTGTACTTAATATTATAAACGTGAAAGTTTGTCAGTGTGGATGGATGGATGTTTGTTGTTCATGTAAAAACCTCTGAATGGATTTTAATGAAACTTTAAAATAATATTGCTTTTATATCCCAGTGTGAGCCATACTTGCTGTTGCCCGTGGTTTCGTTAGCGGGTGATATCGCGCGGCGCAACTTACTAGTTTACTAACTATTAGTTATATCTTATATTATTTGTTTTTAAAGGATAAGTTTATTTGTGTAACAGCGAAATTTCAATTAAATATAATAATTATCTTGGTTGCAATATAGATTAGTGTTTATTAAGTGAACTTCCTGCATGAGACAATAAATAAATGTTATTAAACTGTAAAAAAATTACAAAAATATTAAATTGCAATAAAGCCTTACACATACTATTTGGAATGTTATAAAATCAGCAAAAGTTTAAATTGCCTATCTTTCAGATGCAATATCGGATAATAGCGATGTTTTATTTGTGTAAATGTATACTTTCAAAGCCTAGTATCGCGAGTTCACTAGCGTGTACTTGAATGTTATCGCGCCGCAGCCGTTTCCAATATAGATGCCCATCCGCTATTTCACCAAGTTTTAGTTTCGCTACAAAACTAGCAGGTGTATTCGTATATCGAATCCTATCTTTATACAGCGGTGCATTTGGAAATCGTTTAGTTTTGCTTTTTATCATTCCATGGTAATACCTAAAAGCAGTTGTGGCTCAGTGGTGAGAACCGAGGTTCAAGACGAGGCGAGCGTACAGGAAATAAATTGATTTTTCAATTTATCTGCGCATGTGGATAACATCACTACTGCTTAAAACGGTGAAGGAAAACATCGTGAGGAAACCGGCATGTCCAAGAATCAAAATAGTTCGATGACATGTGACATCTGTCAACCCGCACTTGGCCAGCGTGGTGGATTATGGCCTGAACCCTCATAGTAGGCCTGTGTCCCAGCAGTGGGAACATATAGGGTAATACCAAAATGGAATATATTTATATACATATACAACCTTTAATCTTCCAGCTACCGTCCCTCCCAGCGAAGAGTATATCCCTGCCATATGTGAACATGGAGAAACCGGACGTGGAATACAAGGACGGGCAAATAATAAGCGCCAGTATTGACGCGCTGGTGGATCTGCTGCGGCCTGGAGCAAGCAAGTCCTTCGTGTTCACGTTCCTGCTGTGCTCGCGGCTGTTTGTCAAGCCGCATGAGCTGCTCGGCAAGCTGTGCAAGCGCTACTTCAGGAGTTACGATAAAGTGGTGAGGACTGTGACTTTAATTATAACAGATGCTAATGATAAGGAGCTGATTTAGTTCGATTGCCGAGTAAAGAAATAAGTTATAATAGAATAAGGCGTATTATATATTGAATGCCGCTCTTGGATATCAACGTAAATACGAAAAGTAGATTTTATCTTGTTGTTTGTTACTAACTTTGAAATCATAAATCGCAGAAAATATTGCGATTGTGAAAATTTAGTCTTGTTCTACAAGGTCTTGATTTTTTAAACTATAGATCTAATCAGTAGATGTGATCACATTTACAATACAGTTTCAAAACATGTAAGTACTAGCTGCGCCCCGCGGTTTTACCCGCGCAAGTCCGTATCCCGTAGGAATATCGGGATAAAAAGTTGATTATATGTTATTCCAGTTGTCCAGCTATCTACGTACCAAATTTCATTGCAATCGGTTCAGTAGTTTTTGCGTGAAAGAGTAACAAACGCACACACATCCTTACAAACTTTCGGATTTATAATATAAGTAGGATTATCTGAAGTGGTCTTAATTTTTTATAAAATCTTAAGTGTGTCCAATTACATTTACTATTAAAAATACCAATTTTTTTAAGACAACACTGAAACAAGTAATAAATACGAAAATAATATTTACTTATCACTCTAGGGCAAATCGGAGATGAAAGAATCTGCTGAGAAGGAAGTCCAGGACATGGTCTCGTTGGTGCGTGTAGTGGATCAGTGGACCACCATGTTCCCATACGACTTCCGGGATGACCGTGTTATGGCTCTCCTGAAGAGTATCACTCAGAGGTATGTATAATCGAAAACTTCCAAGTTTCGGAGATACCAAAGATAATCTTGGTACTTTGGACAATTGGGTGTGCCAATTGATGGGTGGAGTGAATGCTGCTTTCGGAAGTATTGCTTATTAACTGGTTGGTTGGTGATGGTTGATGGTTCCACGTTCATCATGAAATAGTATCCTTTTCTTTACCCTTCCTAGTCCTCCTTATCTTTATCCACATAAGTTGATTATTCTTAAAGTCACTTGCCACCAGGTGACCCAACAACTATCATATTAAAAAAGCCATCCTTGTTAGCGGAATAAAAATTTAGAGATTTTTTTGTATCAACTGTTTTGTGAATCTAACCTTTCTTTCATTATGGGCTAAATAGTTCTATGATGATAATTTTCGAGACTTGTAATTTTTGCCATTAGGTTTAGATGGGGCTAAATAAATGTTTTAATAAATTAATGAAAGCGAGTTATAAGGTTCTGAGTCTTCCCCAGATTAACCAGGATTAAAACAGTAGACTCAGTAACAAATGCGATGGCCTAGTTCCCAACTCACGCTTAGGTCGCGAGAAATTACTGTGCAGGATTCTAATTGCCTATTCATCTTACTAGAGGAAAATCATGCATAGAGCTCAATATTGCGAATGCAAGAATTATATATATTAATATACGTATGTTTTCTACAGTTCACTGAATACATAAGTTTTGCGAACGACTGTCTATCACAACATTTTATTGTTATATATATTAAAAGTGCATACTTTATTTTTAATCGCTACTGATATCATAAATGCGAAAGTAAGTCTGTTTGTCTGTCGCTTCTATACGCCTAAACCACTGAACCGATTTGTCGACATTTAGTAGAAAGATAGCTTGAGACCTAAGGAAATGGAATAGTGTTTATCTTGGACATCCCACGGGAACGGGATCTAGGTGGATAAAAGCCTGGGACTGTCTATTTTCCTTTGCTACGTGGGCGAAGCTGGGGGCGGAAAGCTTGTTTATTATAATTTAAATAACAATAAAAAAGTCCTTGTATTGATTTTTGGGCAAGTAGTTGCTCTATCAGGCCTATCGGCCGTTTTTCGTTAGTCTCCAACGAGAAAGCAGCACGGGAACCCTATGTCCTATATTTATGTTTAAGGTACTGCATCAAGGCAGCGGGAAAATATATTATTAAGGATGAACATATGTTACATCAAAAATCATTGTATAATTACAACATTTGCGCGTTTATTTAATACTGCGAAATTATTAGCGATGTGTTTTGCCTTTAGCGATATGTTAATTAATTCCTGTCTGCGCTTCTTCAGCTGCTCAAACTGTAAATGGCTTAAATGCGATTGTCACCGAAAGTAAACTCAATTCTGTATGGATAAATGATGGTATTCATACATATTATTGTAAATGAATCACTAAATCTGTATATAAAATGTCATAAATCCTTCTTATTGATCTTTTGTCCCACTTTTGTATACATGTAAGGCATGAAAACCTAATGTTTTTCAGGTGCGCAGCGGAGCACATGTCGTCAGTGCGCGAAGATGTGTCAAGCATGCTTGAGCGATTGCTTGACAAGCTGACGGCCCTGGAACATTACGAGGAGTCGCTGGCTGATGTGCCCCAAGTCACCAGCACTGATTGCTTGCAACCGGTATGAATGAACACACAATTAAATTGACAGATTGAAGGCAAGGATAATAAGAACTCATTATATTTGACTGAGAAATCGTTTATAGATTAATCTAATAGATTACTCTAATCGTTATTAGATTTTGCCCGCGGCTTCGCACGCGTTAAATCGGAGTAGTTTAATAGATGTTATATATATCGTCACTCTATCCATAAGAAAAACGCCACCAAAATCCGTTGCGTAATTTTAAAGATTTAAGCTTACATAGGAACATAGGGACAGAGAAAGCGTCTTTATCTATATATATAAAAGAAAGTGGTGTTAGTTACACTATTTATGACTCGAGATGAACCATTTGAACCGATTTGGCTGAAAATTTGTGCTGAGGCAGCTTAGAACCAGGAGATGGACATAGGAAAGTTTTTATCCCGAAAATCTCACGGTAACGGAAACACTCGAGGAAAACGGGTCTATCTTTCCTGCGACTACGCGAGCAAAGCCGCGGGCGGTGAGCTAGTTTATACTATGCATGTAGTGATTCTAAAATTAGGTAGTTAGTGCTCTGAGGCTATCATATCAATAGACATCGATATTTAGTGTAGATATATCAGTACCTATATAACATTTTATTCAATCATTAAACTTACATCTATTCTGTACAGGGCGACATCCTAACCCTAGGTCTCACACCAGTCGAGCTAGCTAACCAGCTGACGATAGTGGAACTGCACCGTCTCTCGTTCCTGGGCCCGGAAGAGTTCGTCCAGACGTTCGCGCCAGTGCAGGCTTCAACCTCCGGCAAGGGGATAACCCTGCACCATGTGGAAACCAAGAGTACCAAGAACCTGGAGGCGTACGCGGAGTGGTTCAACAGATTGAGCTACCTGGTTGCTACTGATATCCTAAAGGTATATCCCAATAAGATCGCTCTTTACACTAGAACATCGAATATATATGTTGAAACGAATAATTATGCTCATACACTAGCAGCACGCCCCGGCTCCGCCCGGGTTGTCATTTATCGTAATTAAAATTATTTAAACTATCCTATCTCTCAAGTTGGATCGAACTGCACATGGTGTGCGAATTTTATTATAATCGGTTAACATTGTGACACGAGATTTATATATATATTAAGATTATCATTCTAGTGAAACTATTGTAACCCTAATTTCTTGAGTTTTTAACCCGAGAAGTTGATCACCTTTCTCCCGATACATTCTATGAATACACCATTATTACCGGGAGTATGGGTATGGGAAGCATCGGCTTTCAAATAAAAAAAAGGTGTGTGTGCGATTCACACATGATAGAAGTGAAACATCAGTAAATCGACAAAAGAATGAGATGATTATATATAAAATAGTATGTATATTTCTGTCTCATTCTTTGACGGCTTCATTCTACACATTTTTGTATTTGCGTCTCTTACCTGCCGTTTTTCCGTTGCATCAGGTTTGAAATCACAACGATTCTAAAGAAGTTTCACTTCTAAAATGTCGCGACAGCATGTCCTTTATCTTTAATAGTTAGGTCACAATAAGCGTCCTTTTATTAAAATAAAAATTATTTAAATAACACCGCTAGAAAAGGTTTTTTTTTCCTACCTAGGTATTGATCCTTATCAAAATAAATAAATCATTATTTACGACTACTTCAATACTTTCACGTCACCTTTTATATGATACGATTCGTTTGTTCCGTTCAAAAAATATTTGTGATATTCTTTTTAAATAATAGAAAAATCTCCGATCGGCTAGCTATGCGTTGAAAAGGTACGGGTATCCGCATTAATATTATTATGCCCGAGCGAAGCCGGGACTGGCTGCTAGTATATATATAGACATGGAACCGATTGTCTGGAAGAACTCGCTATCAAGCGATAATACCGCCATTAGTACTAACATTACCTAGGTTGAGTCTAAATTTGTAATCTGTCCAGAACAACAAAGCATAACCCTATCATCATCGTATCCTTTCAGCCGGTGAAGAGCAAGTACCGCGCCCGCGTGATCGAGCAGTGGGTGATGACAGCGCGCGAGTGCTTCAACCTGGGCAACTTCAACTCGCTGATGGCCATCATCAGCGCGCTCAACATGTCGCCCGTCACGCGGATGAAGAAAACGGTGCGATTTAAATTGGAGTATTTATGAAAGGAAGAGATTTTTGTTCGTTTGTTTGTTTGCTGATTTACTTAGGACAAAAAGTACAGAGTGCGGTGCGGTGCTAGTGTTTTATCTATAAGAATGTTATGAAAAGGAAAGATGTTTTGTTTGTTTGGTGATTTAACTGACACGACAAGTGCTCGATCGATTTTGTTAATTTTAATAGCATTAATGCAATTTTCTTCGATTAACTTATTCGTACATAATAATATAGTATTTTTCCAAATATGTATACCCATTTTGCAGGACTCGTTAGCGAAACTAACGAAATTTTGTTAATCTGCACACAATTTTATAAATCATTAATAGTGAATAATTGTGTCACTTGTAAAAAAATATTTAATATAACAGCACTGAAAAGACCAAAGAATTGGAAAAAAAAAACCCATCTATCAACACGATAACTTGAATTGATGAAAAAGTAATTGATAAATATTTCTCCTTTATTTTCGTACAGCGTATAAGCTGCTATTAGAGTATTATAAGTTATGCACTATTGAAGTTTCCAAATATTTCTTTCAACGCAGTTATGTATACCTTGCTTAAAGGGTTTAAACGTTTCATTTCATGCAACAGTGGAGTCGCACGTCGGCGGTGTGCGGCCAGCAACTGCGCCAGCTCGAACTGTGCGTCGAACCGAGCGGAAACCACGCTAGGTGAGTGAATTTAATTTTAAAAGGTATTGTTATACTAGAGTTATCATTTAATCATTGAGATATTCAATTAAAATAATAATATAAAATAATTCAATAATTAATGTCAATTAAAAACGATCGAACCGTTGGACGTTTATTGGGCGAAAGAGAGAGACGAACACAAAAATACACGACTTGTATTGTAATAATATTAATAATTGTTGATAAGTAAAAAGCCGTGGTGGTTCAGTGGTGCGGACCTCGGACTTCTAAATCGATAAGTCGGGGATCAGGTGAGCGTGCAGGTGATAAATTAATTTTTCAATTTATCTGCACTTGCGGGTAAAATCACCACTGCTCGAAACAGTGAAAGAAAACATCGTGAGGAAACCGGCATGTCCAAGAATCATAAGTTCGACGACATGTGACATCTGCCAACCAGCACTTGGCCAGCGTGGTAGATTATGGCCTGAACCCTCACAGGAGGCCTTTGACCCAGCAATGGAAACATATATGGGATGATGATGATGATGGCATTAGTTAATAGATGTTACTAACAGTATTTCTCTCGCTTTCAGATACAGGGCAGCGTTGGCAGCCGCTCCAACTGAGACCGCAGTGCCTCTGCTGTCGGTGACTTGCCGCGATTTGCACTTCGTCAACCAGAGCTCGCCGACCAAGTAACATATTGTTTTCTATTTGCTTTATTCCGTGGCTAAAATTTGATCAATAAATCCTACTTCCTATCCTGCTTCCTAAGTTTGTAAGGATGTGTGTGTGTTTGTTGCTTTATCAAGCAAAAACTACTGAACCGATTGCAATGAAATCTGATACGCAGGTGGACAACTGAAATAACATACAGGCAACTTTTTATCCCGATATTCCTACGGGATACGGACTTACGCGGGTGAAACTGCGAGGCGCAGCTAGTATGCTTATAAATTTAAGCGTAAAGAAACAAACATTGAAGTCTAATAAAACTAATATTTCAGGTGTATTTGCTATGTACAATGAATAAATTTGATTCTTCGATATGTCGTTATCCTCACGATGTTTTCTTCAACCGTTTTGAGCTGTGGTGATGTGAATGATGTAAATCTATTTATTTTTTGCATGATCGTACGATATCATACCCCCGAACTTTGATCTCGATCAAGAAGATGAAGTTTAATACAAATAAGTCCACCTAGATTTTGGTAGATTTTATTAAATCTTGGATAAAAGTCGGCGTTTCGTATAACACAATTGCATATAAATTTCACCTGTCGAAAGGTCTTTTATTATAATTATTGTATTGATGTGTATATCATTGATAATACAATATATATTATTATGTTTCTCTAATCGTGACAGTGTCAAGGTCCACTGAAAACCCACGCCTTGTGAGCATTACTGCAGCACGGATTGAGCTGAATTGGCTTCCCCTTTGCAAGGGAGCATATCTTCTTCTTTTTGTTATTATTTTATGTCGTCATTTATATTGAATTGTCCTTTTTTCTGCTTAGTGTGTCTACTTATCTGTATATATATATATATATATATATATTTTATGCTTGAAATAAATGTATTTTCTTTCTTTCCAAGATTTGGTTTACGGATAGTGTCTTAATTAACGTTAACACGCCATTACGTTGCAGGCTATCCGGCAATCGCGTGAACTTCAGCAAGTGCACGGCGCTCGCGCGGCACGTGAGCGGCGCGCTGGCCGCGCGGCGGCTCTGCGGCGAGGGGCCCGCGCCGCCGCCGCCGCCGCCGCCGCACCCGCCCGCGTGGCGCTTCCTCACCGAGCGCCCCACGCTCACTGAGCTCGGTGAGGCCGGCACCACCGTTTATATAGCGCACGCCACAGATTATATAACAACTAGCTGAGCCGGCAAACGCTGTTTTAACCTCCGCCTTACTCTTATCATTTAGGGTTATGAAAAATAGATGGTGGCCGATTCTCGGACATACCCAATATGAATACAAAATTTCATAAGAATCGGTTCAGCCGTTTCGGTGAAGTTTGCTAATCAAAATTGTGACACGGAAATTTTATATATAACAATTAGAATCATTAGTGTGTAGCGCATGTAGCTCATATAGTAGGTGGACCGCATTGAAGCCTCAATGTGAATTTCTGTCATTTATCTTACATTATCTTCTTTATCCAATTTATTTCATTCGACTGTAACTTTTTTATCTTTCTACAATTTTCAACGCTATCTGCATCGATATTAATCTTTAATCATTATTGATTTAACTAACCCTAACTTATGTGTAGCAAACCTCTTCCTTCATAAAATCCCTAAAAATAATGGCTTGCTCTTTATATTCTGAATGAGTGCTGTTGCGTTGCGTAATGCGTATATATTAAAAATTATACCTTACAATTTCCAGTGATAGTCCATCGGCACTCAGTACCACAGGAACCGCTGTTGCTGACGTTTTTACACTGTGAGGCTGTAACGCGACATACACGTACTCGTTCCCAGTTTCACAGCGTTGAAATTGCTGCGAACAGTAACATCGTTTGCTTCTCATATACGTCACATTTATATCGCTTGTGTTGTGTATAGTTTTGTGTCTAAACTAATATTGTAGAGAGGTAATATTTGTATTTTTGTGCGTATGTTTGTGATGGTTTAACACGGAAAACTCTGGACTGATTTCAGAATATCTCTTACCGATAGATAGCTCCATCTTCACTGAGTGACAGGATAAATATTAAAATATTATTAAGCTGTGGATATTTTTAGAGGCTTTTTTTTCGTAAATTTGTCAGTTACACCACTAATACCTCATGAATAGTTGAACAGATTCTAATAATGTTTGGTCGTTTGTTTTAAATATAAATGAACAACGTTGATGTTGAATCTAAAGAAAAACCTCCTCCCGGGTGGAGCCGGGGCGAGAAGCTAGTGTGAGATAAAACTTTATTTACCAACATATTTTTTGCAGACACAGCTTTTTAACAGTTTTACATAGAAACGACGGCACTATCAATGTTGCGTTTCACATTATAATGGAAAGGAAACCAGTGGAATTTCCGAGTGGACGAAGACTTCGCATGTTGGCGTTTCGTATTAGTTCGCGTCCGCGGTAGTGGAGAGTACGGCATTACTGCGTAAACGACCTTTAACGGAACGCCAGCGAAGCTTCACTGTACCATCGTACCAGGATATTGGGGACATCTGCCACAATACAGTGTGATCGGTACCGACAGACCGTAGCTAGATACGTGCCACATTCCAAACAACCCGAAAGTCCAAAGTCCACGCTCTCCCTATGTGCCCAGCTTTGGTGTTGACCAAGCCGCTAGTGTTGCGATACTTATCGATGATTTTTCACAGGTTTGGAGCTGACCTCGTTCGACCGCGAGCCGCCCACTGACCAGGTCGAGAAGGAGCGACTCAAGCGTTTGCGTGGAGGGACATAAAATTAGCCGATATTTTGCGTCTCGGAGGCGTTCAGCCAATTGCTACTGAATCACCTCCCATAGACGACAATAGACCAGTGCACGTGAGCTTAATGCCATAGACTGTTTTGTGACGGACAAAATACACCCGGATGTACCATAGACTATAGTGACCATGGTCGTAGTTTACATAGACAATTGGAACTCGAGTCAGTTTAATCATAGAATGTATTCTTTAGTAATGCCAAACGGTTTAACGGCCCTATCTAGTACCAGAAAGCTTGACATTTAGCAAATAACGTCTAAAAAATTTTGAAAACGAATATGAAAGTACAAAAAATTCATAGTATTGCTAACGGTTCTTTTATGACTTCACTGACTATACGCAAATATCGTTTATTCACTAGTTTCTCATAAAGAGTACTGCTAGGTTAAATATATTATTGAATTATCCATCATTATCATGTGGATAATGCGTTGAAATAAAACGTATTCTTATAGCGTATAAGACGGTAATTTATTGCCAAAATTATATTTAACATTAACATAAATAAAGTATTTACACATTCTCGTCGAGTGGATATCACGTATTTATGTATATTCGATGTTATTATATTTAAAATTCTTTACCTCGAAGACTATAAACCTGTCAGTATTATTGACACAGATACTTACCTAGATATACATTCATATTATTAACTTTTAATCAGCGTTTAAGGCTGGACCTTTTTTTTTTTTAAATTCCATCGACATTAATGTTCGTTTTTGTTTGATAGTTTTAAAATGTGTCTATTAGACGTATTTATTTAAATATAAACTCAGGATATTTTGTATTGGTGATATACATTCATTATCATCATCATCAGGCCATAATCCATCTAGGTGGCCAAGTACGGCTTGGTCGAGACATGAATGTATACCACATTAACTTAACGCCTTGTCCTTTAGAACTAATCACAAGATCGACAGTATATGAATGTACCTATGTATTTAATCGTTTACTAATTAAAATAAATTGTGATCTTACATATTTTTAGATGTACGAGAACATGTTTTACAGTACATACGTTATTTTACACATGTATACACGTAGGCAAATGGTAGAAAGAACCTTCTGGAAGTATTTCCAGCTCTATGTTACATTCGACATGGACATTTAAAAAAGTCGCGTGAAATTGTGAAACACGTTCTCTTAACTTGAACTGCGAAATTTTAAAGTGTTTTTTTTTGTGTTTAAATTTTAATATCGTACAAGGTAATACGTAGTCATAAGATATGATAGCAATTCCTCCGTGTAGTAGGTGTGGGGGGCGTAGTATCGAAAATTGCCTATTTATAGACCATCTGTGTTTCCCAAATACTTATTGCTGTTATTAAGAGTTTCAAAGTATCAACCACATTTACACATGTTCATATACCTTAGAGTATGGTCGAGTAGGATATACTTTGTGTACATAAGAAGGTATTAGTCCGAGAGTTGACGTGTTTCAACTGTACTGTAGTTGTTAATTATAATGTTAGTTTATGGTATCTGACTCTTAGACTACAGTGTTGATTTCGCAGTCAAGTTGTATATTAAGTATAAGAGTAAATGAACGTAATACGTTCGCGTTGAATGGAATTTGAATTAGACGTTTAACATATACGTAAGTATTGTGCAAGTCCAGGCGGATCGGAGAGAAATAAGTAGGCATATTTATTAACCCAGTGAAATGTATTTTATAGAATAACGGTGCGTCTGGACGGGATTGAAGGACTTTCCATAAAACATAATTACAATAGTAGCGTACGTTAGGATAATAATTAGTATTACTCGTTGTCTCTTGGTCTAGCTCCGAAAGTTCTCGAGAACTAATGTGAACAAATACGAGGTTTGAAACCGTTATAGTGACCTATAGACCAGGGAGTTTAATAAGTAATGATTTCTCCATGAATTGCATGTAAAATGTTGAATTAGCTGTCTTAACTCACAGAAGACACAGAGAGAGAAAGAGAGAGAGAGAGATGTGTAGATAGAGAAGGAATATGATTCTGGGATTTTATGGAAAGTCCGCTTAATAATGAGGCCATTGTAATATCGAGTTCCTCATAGCAGTATTTTATCAGATTGCCATTTTATGAATCTCTAAATGGCGTTGCAGCTGATTTTCGACTTTAAATTTCCCCTGATATAACAAGTAGCCTCGTGGTATATATTCTACTGAGTCCAATCTATTCTTAACAAAATCTAACATTGAAAATTAAAAAGAAATTTAAAGAGCAATCAGCTGTAATTCCTACAAAGATCTCATTTTATTCTACTCCAGTTTGTGTGTTATTGAGTTCAGTGTGCTTTGCGTGTATCTCATTCCTCAAAGTTTTGTATACGTACGTGTAGGTACCTGCTTTGTGTGTGTAGAATGTCGAATCTCACGTCTCGATGTAGCTTCTCAGGTTTCGAAGTTAGTATTACAGTATTAAATTGAGACTTATGAAGTCTAACATATAGTTTGTAGATTATAACATAACATTATGTCGAAGTGTGTTGAGAGAAGATTATTTAGTAAGAGAGGTTTACTTATACCCGAAGGTCTCTTAGCGAATATTTTTAACCGTTATACTCACGAAATGTTACGTTATACACTGTAAAATATAATATTCCAAAAGAGTCATTTAAAAGTATATTCGATTATTAAATACGTATTTAATATAAATATACAATCTGATTATGAGATGTTCCTTGATATTTTAAAAAATTATTATTTAATAACATTAAGTTTAATATGGAATGCCGCCTAACGTGAAATAGTTTATTGCCACTACAGTCACTGCCGCTTTGCGTTATGCAATACACTTTCGGTGATAGCATTTTAAGCTTTTACATCATACATTAAGGGTTATTTTTCATTAATTCGCATTGTTTTATACAATGTCATAAGAACTGAATATATCTATACTCGATTTCACACAAACTTTTGTTGTAATCGTTGATGAAGTATATGAAATTGTCTTATTTAGGTAACAATAAAATTAATAGAATGTTATTAAGTTTTGAAACAACTCTGAGTGTTCAGTTACGAATATTGGATGCTTTATTTTTGTTTTCTTTTTTTTATTTTTAGTATTTTAATTGCTATAAGCACCCTCATCCCCACCAAGTTACTTTAAGTACTTTTTATATATTTTATACATACAAGAGATACTTAAATATTGTCTCGTTTTGCCACTTATTTTTAGGGTTTCTTTTTTATTATAAGTTTTTTCTTTTTGTTCTCTCTAATGTTTGTTTAAGGGTGAATAGTTTTTATTTATATTTTGTTTAGTTTTTAAGTATCGCACTCCCGCTGGGACCGACTTTTAGTGATCTTATTTGCAGCTCAACTAATTATACAACTAATTTATGCAATCGATAATTGTTTTACAATAGATTTTCTCGGTTACTTCTAAGTTTAATTTTGCATTCCAACATGAGACTGAATTGAAGAGGCAGTTACTCTTATTTATTGTTTAACTAAAAATTATATAAAGGTTCTCGTAATATTGCTTTTCGCATTGGTTCTAGGGATGGGAATGGTATGGTTTGGGCTAATTATAATGAGGCTGTTTCGCTTCAGAATGTACTTAATAATAACGAAAGTAGTATATAAAATTATAGTATAAACTATGATCTCTGGGATCAGGTACAGTTATAAAGAGTAATTGCAACAAAGTGTTGTGATATTTATGTGGGTTAGTTATTAAAGTTTTTGCCATACAAATTCAGTATTGATAGGTGTAATTCTAAAACAAGCTTCGCTCACCCACGTGTGATTCGTTGGTACTTAATTTTTTTTTAAACATTCCTTTTTTTATGATTTTAAGTATAGAGGAGATATATTGTTTGTGTTTTTCGAAATGTTTAACGTACAGTTTTCATTTTAAACTGATGGGGTACATATATACAAATAGTGAAGGATAGCGTCGGTAAGTATTTAGTCGTAAAGTATATTAACACTAAATTGAATAAGGAAATTTTATCAAAAAAATAATTTTACGTGTTCCTTGAGTCTGGGGATTTTATCGAAGTAAATATTCACATTATACAGAATTTTATCTCGTCTCGTTATTGAAATATCTCCTACACTGTGTTTACAAATAGATGTGGATTATAGAATTTACTAAATGTTCTATATAGGTACTTACATAGTTTTATTGACTGTATTCAAACTTATTTACACTCTCCTTTTACGTGTTTTATACTTTATTGAATGTTTGTATAGAGTTCACTGGTTAACTAAGATGGATGAAGTGGGCTGTACCATGTTACAAAGGACTAACTGCAATATCATGTTTAAAAGACGGAAATTTTTGCGATTGATCCATCTTAGTAAGTGTACACGAAAAAATGTTAACGTAACAAGTATTCTTTGAAGAAGATTATCTCTTATTGAATCTTGAATTATATAATACTCTCAGTATATGGACTTATATCGGTGTTGAAGATGTATTAAACCTATTATGATTGTGTAAAGTTATATTGTGTCAGTGTGGCTACACATTTAAAAAGTATTATATCTATGGGATTCAATAAATTGTATGAAATAATTTTCTTTTTATTTTATCACCAAGTAACAATATGTTCCTTTGTCCTTTTTCGTATTGTTTGTGAATAAATTCTTGCTGCGATCCTTAAATAATTAATCCTACTGATCCTATCCTACTAATATTATAAATGGGAAAGTTTGTAAGGATGTGTGTGTGTGTTTGTTGCTCTTTCAAGCAAAAACTACTGAACCGATTGCAATGAAATTTGGTACGAAGACAGCTGGACAATTGGAATAACATATAGGCAACGTTTATCCCGATATTCCTACGGGTATGGACTTACGCGGGTGAAATCGCGGGGCGCAGCTAGTATCTTATATATTGAAAATTTTGAAAATGTGTTGATTTCGAAATAAATGAACTATTTATAAAAACTTTACATTTATTACATATTACGCATAACTTACAATATATCATATTTACATTACTTAGTACATACGTCACCGTGAAATAAATTTAAATTACACTAATTCGAGTATGATGAGCTATTTAAATACTAACTTGCCCAAAACATATTAGCACCGTATGGGTGTTCCATCGGGGTTAGTGGGCACTTTTGGCTTACAAACTTTCTTTTTGCCTTCTGCGCTGCTCACCATAGTGCAAGTGAACGTGAAGTAGCCGCAAGAGGATGATTTCGTATAGTACGTATGAGAGTACTGTTTACGTATGTTATTGTCATTATCTAACGCTCTCGTTACTGACTTGGATACAGATACGTATCTGTTGTCGTCTCTTTTCCTATTCTGCAATGATTTCAAATTGTTGGGATGAACGTATCTATTGTAAGAAGGCGAGTGGGTATATTTCACTTTTCCAGTTCCAGGCGTGAGTGTCACAGTTTGCGCTTGTGATGGGCTATCCCTCGATCCGACTACGTAAGTTTTTTCCTTAGACGCGACGGATTTTACACTGCCCGTAAATCCAATTGGTATAGTATAGCCACCTGTGCCCGGAACTCTTTCTCCGGGCTGATATACCCTCGCCTCGTCCGGTCGTTCGGAATTCTTTTGTGTTATTTCAGCATCGTGTTTCTTTAGTGACCCCAGAACAATGTGTTGAGTATTGCCGCCTGTTGTTTGTCGTACCTCTAGACCGTTTCTACTTGGATTTTGAAGAGATTGATGAGTTGGTGTATTTCTTGGGTATTCGTCATAGTTTGTATATTCTGCTTGATCTACTTCTGCACCTTCTGGTACGAATTCATTTTCTGTATCGTATTCTTCATTGTCATCTTTATCTGTAGTAAATTCGTAATCATTATTACCACTGTAACCATTTTGGAATGAACGCCTATTGTCTGTTAACGTTGGTCCTTGTGGTGCTTGGGTAGTTTCATTTTTATGATGTTCAGCATGTGGATGTGCATCATATCTACTTTCCGAATTTCTCATTGTTTCATCTGGTGGTAATGCAGTTGTCACCTGTTGGTCCTGCTCCTGAATTTCAACGGGTAATTCGGGTAAGGGCGTTGTATCTGGTAATTTCTCAGTATCAGGTTCTAAAGGCGTTTCGGTTAAATCCAGGTTAATGTTTTTATCTTTTTCATCAAACACATCTATTTTATCGAAAGGCAACCTACTAGGAAAAACGGCGTCCTTATCTAGGCTGGCACCGGCTTGTGCTGCGCCATTATAAGTAATTCCATATCTGAACGTTCCATGAAGTTGCGATTGGGACTGTCCAGTTCGACCGCTTGATTGGGCGGATGACATACCGCCGCCAACGAAAGGAGATCGTTGAAGATCGTGTTTAGCTTTGTCACCATCTTTATAGGGTGTGAAACCAATTTGAGCTTGAGAAGACGTACTTCCCGGTCCGCGAGCTTGAGCATCGGCCATACCTCCCTTAACGCTTCCTTGAACTTGAGAATTCGATGAATGCATGGCTCCACTACTTTGTGAGTGTGTTTGTACCGATCCTGTTTCAGAGCCCAATTGGACACTTGCTTGTGATTTATTGTTTCGACCACTTCCAGTAGCAGAACTGGAGGCTCCTTTCTTACCTCCACTTACTTCACTTTCAGCTTCTTTATTTTCACCAGTTATTTGAGCTTGTGCTTGGAACGAGCCACTTCCAGTGTACGTTCCTTGCACGTGTGTTTGAGCTCTGCCTTTGTCATTACCACCTTTTGAAGATGCACTGGCCGTTGTACCATTAACAGCTTGATTGACAATCGCTTGAGCTTCTGAATCATCTCCATCAGCAATGGAATTCGGATCGACGTAATTTTGTGGTACTCCTGAAATAATGTGAAAATTTAAGATAATGAAAATATATATTTTGTGTCAAATTCAATTTACAAAAAAAGTGGCAAAACATACCATTAAAGCTGTTCCCGTTCCCACCTACCTGTAAAAAAATAAAATTTTCTTTCAAGTAAACAGTACATTACCCATTTAATTAATGTAGTAAAAATAAAATATCATACCCCATATTGGCTACTTCCTCCATCTCCAGAACCATATTGTTTACTTGGGGTATATTGACCGCCTGGACCACCAACACCAGCGCCCATATCTTGACCATACTGATTCCCGCGTACTTGAGATCCATATTGATTACCAGGCCCTGCACCATTTTGTCCTCCTGGCATATATTGTCCATCTGGACCTATACCAGTTTGCCCCCCATCTGCATATTGTCCACCTGGTCCATACTGTCCAGCAGGTTCATATTGGCCACCTGGTCCATATCGTCCGTCTGATCCATATTGCCCGACAGGTCCATACTGACCGCCAGGTCCAGATGCCCCTTGTCTAATAGGTCCTATACCTCCTTGTCCTCCAGGTCCGTTACTCGCTTTTCCATCAGGACCAAATTGACTGTCAAGCCCTAACCCAGTTTGACCATCAGGTCCTATGCCAGTATGCCCGCCAGGACCGTAGTGTCCACCAGGTCCAAATTGTCCACTACCGGCTTGTCTACCAGGTCCATATAGACCACCAGGTCCATTTTGACTACCGGGTCCCGTACCGCTATGTGTCCCAGGTCCAGTACCGCCTTGTCCGTACTGTCCACCGGGTCCATATTGTCCACTAGGTCCTACACCAGTTTGTCCACCAGGACCCACTCCTGTTTGTGTACCAGGACCGTATTGTCCACTAGGTCCTACACCAGTTTGTCCACCAGGACCCACACCTGTTTGTGTACCAGGACCGTATTGTCCACCGGGTCCTACATCAGTTTGTCCACCAGGTACCCCACCTGTTTGTGTACCAGGACCGTATTGTCCACCAGGTCCTACGCCAGTTTGTCCACCAGGTCCTCCACCTGTTTGTGTACCAAGGCCATATTGTCCACCAGGCCCTGCACCAGTTTGTCCACCAGGTCCCAAACCTGTTTGTGTCCTAGGTCCGTATTGTCCACCAGGACCGTATTGTCCACCTGGTCCTACACCAGTTTGTCCACCAGGTCCC
>NC_052122.1:11459075-11486202 GCF_012273895.1 Zerene cesonia | reverse complement strand
AGGTCCTACACCAGTTTGTCCACCAGGTCCCACACCTATTTGTGTCCCAGGACCATATTGTCCACCAGGTCCTACACCAGTTTGTCCACCAGGTCCCACTCCTGTTTGTGTACCAGGACCGTATTGTCCACTAGGTCCTACACCAGTTTGTCCACCAGGTCCCACTCCTGTTTGTGTACCAGGACCGTATTGTCCACCAGGTCCTATGCCAGTTTGTCCACCAGGTCCCCCACCTGTTTGTGTACCAGGACCATATTGTCCACCAGGTCCTACACCTATTTGTGTCCCAGGACCATATTGTCCATCAGGTCCTACACCTGTTTGTGTCCCAGGACCATATTGTCCACTAGGTCCTACGCCAGTTTGTCCACCAGGTCCCACAATGGGTTGCCCATCAGGACTGTATTGTCCACGAGGTCTATATTTTGTAACAGAGCTATATTGACCGCCAGGCCCTACATTTGTTTGTGTTCCAGGTCCAAATTGACTACTAGGTCCTCTACCGTCCATTCGTCCTCCAGGTCCCGTGCCAGCTAGCCTACCTGTTTGACTGACGGGATCATAAATATTACTAGGCTCTGCGGCGGTGTGATCACTAGCCGCGTATTGGCCTGTAGGTCGTGTTACATATTGAGTGCCTTGACCGTATTGACCGTTGGGACTTACAACAGAATGTCCTCCTGATCCAGTTTGACCTGGGACCATGCAACATATATAGTTAATACCGTCAGGCCCAACATAAGGACCTGACGCTACCTGCCAATTTGGATGGCCTTGACCGGACCCTATATTTTGTCTACTTGGTGTTCCAATTTGACCGTATTCTGGTAAAACGCCAGTAGGGTTTTGATTTGGAATTTGACTAATTCCTCCAGGTGTATTATCAGGTTTTCCACCTACTGGAGCATTTAATTGTCCAGGAGGAATAGCACCGCCTTGTCTATGTCCATTTCCGGAACCTTGGTTTGGACTATATCTTCCATTGGAACTACCTTCATTTGGATATAAAGTACCAATTTGACCAGGACGGTAACCGCCTACATTAGATGTCGCTGGAATGTTACCGCCGTTGACTGATCCACTAGTTTGACCAGGAATATAATTACGGTTATTCCCATCAAGTTCTGGTCTATAACCTCCATTTTGGACCGGACCATAGCCGCCATGAGTGCCCAGAGTTGACCCATAAGGTCCGTCATTACCCTGACCCTGACCGGGATATATTCCTGATCCTTTGTTTGGCCTATAGCTTTCACTTTGCCCATCGATTGGTCTATAACCACCATTTAAAGAATGACCAGGTCTTCGTCCATCGCCTCTGTTTAGAGTGTCTTGACCTGGTCCATATCCTTGTTGCCCAGGACTATAATCATTATTACCATGACCAGGGCTTAAGCTGCCATCATATGGACCACCTGGCCTAGAAACCCCATTTGTTCCGACTCCTGTTGGATAACCCGGTATGGTTTCTTTTCCATAACCATTGCCGTGTGGTTGCCCGTTTCTGCCATCATAACCTGGCACGTTGGGCGCTCTTCCATTTACAACTCCCCTTGGATTGTAACCTCCTGTAGTTCCAGGTCCTGAGCTATATCCACCACTGGGATCACGCTGACCATTAGGTCCACTAGGCCCGCCACTTGATATGAACCTACCATCTGGTCCATATGTGCCATAAGGTTCTCTTCCTGTGCGACCAGGTGATAAACCTGTCTGTCCAGAGTCATAAGGGGAGTTTGGCCCAACTTGTCCAGGTGTATTTCCTGGTCCAGAATAACCCCCAAATCCCGTTCCTTTCCAGCCAGGTCCATATCCATTTGAACCACCAGTACTCTGAGGTTTTCTTAAGCTTTCAGCAACATCTGTTTTTCCATAGCAATCATCACAGCTTGGATCGTATATGGATTGACTTTGTGCCTGTCCCATGCCGCTGTTACCACCTGAAAGTGCAGTATTTAATGGAATTTTATTTAAGAAAATATGTATCACGTAAAAATAAATTTGTTGTTAATACCTAATTACCACAACTACCAAACAACTACCAAAGTTGTTTTATTCGACGTATGTTAGATTAAAATTGTTACTGGTGGTTTGTTACATTAATAATAATTAATAGTGTTTTCTTGTGTTTGATTTTACGTGAGTATTTATACATTTAGAAATTAAAAACTTTTTACGTCACGGTCACGGTCACGGGGAGACTGACCACGCTCGCTGTAAAGTGTTCGAAACGTCGGGTTAATAATATAATGAATAAATCGCGTTTAAAATCCGTTAAGAAGTTTTTAATTTCTATATTAATAATTAATTAATGTTATATAATGTACCAATAATTCCACCGACGAAATAAGAATGTATATGAAACAAAGTATAAATAATTGAAACGAAATGCTACAACAGATTTATTATATTTCACTATCCCTTAGTCTCTACCCTTAATAAAAGAACAAATAAAAGCATCTTATAAATAGCTGGAATAAAAGGTACGCTATACCTTTTCAATTTCTCACAATATTGTCGAGCTAAATCTTTTGTCTTCAGTTAAAAATGCTTTTATTCACATAAACTATGAAAGAAATTTTCATAACAATAGCTTCGTAGAAACACAGTAACTTAAAAGAAAACACCTGAACTAGTAAAGTGCTTAATACTTGTTTTTCAGTTAAAATATCAAAGTCGTTTCAATGTCTTGTAATTATATAACTAAAACTTTCGCTCATTCTCACGCTTATTTATTAACATTTAACATGTATTGTCAACTTACTGACGCTAGCTCTCGATGAATCAGCAGCGGAATGCGCCTCTGCCTTGCCCTCGTCTTTACCATTTCCTTTATCAATCGACAAATATTGCGACTGTGTTTGTCCCCGGTACCTTCCCCGGGGGACAAACGTTGATTGTCTTCGAAATCTGGATGTACCAATTCGTTGGCTCTGGGACAAATCCAAAGCGCTGTAGACTTCGTGTAGCCGTTTACAATAAAGGGATTTGAAAGCGCCGTAGATAACTGAATCGATCTGTGGATAAAGAAGCCTTTAATAGTAAGAACAACAAAAGTTTCAATTAGAAGAATGAAGATACTGTACAATAGGAAATGTCTGAAATTATCTGATGCAAAAGTATACTTCTTGTTATAAATTGTTTTCTATCATCCGAGAATAGTTTAAGAATTACGTTATATTTTGTTAGATGTTCTCGTTCACTGATAATGGGAGCATGCGCTGTGTAGCCGGCTTTTCTGCTGGTATGTCAACCATTGCTGCAAACTTTCTGCTTCCATTATAGCATTGTAATAGTGGCTGGCATACCTAGTAGTCACAATTATTATATTTAAGACGTAATATACTAACATAGTTTTAAGAATTAATTGTCACTAACAAAATTAGTCAGAGTTATTAACACAAGTATTTCATACTTACCTCGGGCACCAGTCTCTCACAAATGTTTAGTTTTAAGCAATAAGTATAACAATAAGTATACACATTTGTGATGAGAGAATAAATGAATTATTATTATTATTATTTAAAATTAAATAAAAATAAATAAATAAAGTGGATTATAAACGCAGGATATTTGAAAAAAAATAAAATACTGCTCCAACCTACTAAGAGTATGTCTTTGCCTTGACATGAAATAAAATTAGCTCATATAAGTCACTTATATTAATTGTGCAATAAACAGGTCAAGGGAATAATAGTAGCATTGACAGAAATACATAAACGTCACGTAATGTTTATGATAATGATAAAAAATGTAGCTTCCAGCATCGGAATTACTACCGGTAACTCGTGTATACCGGTCGATTGCTACATTGTCGATACAGGAATGTAATATACGTTTGAAGCTGTTTAATATATGTGCTAAATTCACACATTCAATAAAGATTATTCTTAAATTATTTAAGTCTGTCAAAAAAACATTGTTTCTCGTGTTATTGTCTGTCTCTGGTATTGTCAAGTCAATAAACAACGGGTTTTATTATACTTCATATTATAATTTTCCTAAATATATATAACAATGAAGCTTACATCGAATTTAACACCATTTTATTGAAAACCACGCTTCATGTTTTGTTTTATTTATCTATATGTTAACAGTTATCAAAATGCGCTTCTTTATCGTAATTTTGTTACACGTGTAAGTATACAGTCATTCAATTTCAATAATGAAAATAATTCACTTCTTATATTCTATAATAATTGATCTTAGTAGAATATACTGCAATATGTAGTTTATTGAACGCAATTACATAATATTGCAATACAATTAAGATATTATGGGGAACTATCTGTTACACGGACTGATGTCCAGAATAAGAACTGTTTTGATGTACGGCCAATTAAACTCTTTTTAATTGATATAAAAAATAATTTCAGCTATAATAGAAGCCATAATTTCAGCCAACGGTCCTTGAGTATTATATTCGGGCATTTGACCAACGGCGTACACAAATAAATTTGGACATTTATTGCAGCTAACTAACTCTGCAGCACGATAGAAATGATTGCGTTCTTGTAGTAATGTACACCGTGGCAGTCCTAATAAATAATGTTAAATAACCTTGATACGTAAATATTTTATTATTAAATGATAATATTTTTATATTATTATAATGTACTATTTTATTATTATATGATAATACGTAAACATTTTATTATAAATGATAATAATACATATTTTTTTTCAATACCTAAAAAGAAATATATCTTTAATATGAAACATTTTTGGTTTCAGTGCACAGCCTTTCACGAACCGGATCAATATACCCAATTACCTTTGTTACTTAATTCTTATACAAACATCCGTCACACATAAACTATCTAGTTTATAATTACAAGTAGGTTATAATTCTCTTGCTTACGTCAAACGAGAAAAATATTTAAAGCTAGATCAAAAGTTTAAAAGGCGAAGTGTCCATAGCGTCGCACGGGTTTATTCTTCATAACGACGGGCTTTTGAGATGAATATAGCAGAAAGACCGACCCACTTTTTAAACACTTGGGTTTATACGTTTTCGCGCTCACTCTTTTCACTTTTATATTTAGTTGAATGCTGTATATTTCACGAGGGATTTTATTCTGCGCTGATTTTAAAGTTTACCATGTTTTTTGAATATAGGTAGCTCAGGTTTGTTTATTTATTAGTTTAAGAATGCGTCTTCTGAATGTAAATGTTGATTAGTAAATAACGTAATTTACAGATATTGTTGCACAGTTACCAACTAATTAGGTAACTAAAATGTATTGTTGAAATGAATTTATTCGCGTTAGTTAAAGTAATATTGTATGTGGTTTGCTCATGGTATTGATTTTGTAATTCGTATATTCAGATTGAACTAGGTAATGACTATGCACAATTATAAATTATCAGCACAATTGCTATGAATTGACTAAAAGCTCCTTAATAAATATTCACTTAAGTTTAAAACGTGCTTAAACTATAATTATATTAAAGTTAAACAGCATATCCATATCACTATAATAATAGAACAAACACGTCTAATTATTAGATTTACCGCCGAATAAATGGAATGGCATATTTCAACAAACATAATAGGTAAAATGAACCTAATAAGCATAAATGAAAGATATGCATCAATCACGGCGCTGTCACATAAATCAATCAATTTATGTTATACGCTGTTTACTTCATTATTAATGTCTTTTTATAATTCTAATTGGATTTTCGAGAATCCGCAAGTACGTTTTTAGGTCAGCCGCTGCGATGTGAACGACCACTGACACAGTTAAAGTGCTAGCAAGATAACACTCGTCTTATCTTATTTCCCGACTCAAAATATGGGAACATATTATCTGCTTTAAGAGAATACAAAGTTTATTTTAAGATGCTATAAAATCGGTATAGGTAATTCATTTGCAATGATTCTCAATGTTTTTAAACGTTTAGTGTTTTTTCTTAACTTTTTTGTCTGCAATTAAATTAAATATTCAATTAAATTTGTATAATTTTGCAATAATAATAATTATAAATAAATAAATAAAATTTAAATACAAAATAAAAAATTGTGTAGATATGCTTCATATCTACACAATTTTTTTGTTTGGTAAAGAATACATAGTAAATACACTTTGAATACACTGGTGTTAAATATTGGTTTTGGAAAAATAGAATGTTTATGATACTATGCACTCGATACTACGGGCTTAAGCTGTTAGGCATTCTATAAAATTCAATTTATTGTTATTAAAAACATTTTCGTGTTTCGATTCACATAAATTTTGAAAGTACTTTTTATCATTTATTAAGCGATTCGGTTTTTTTAATGATGAGCTATCTAAATCTCTACTTTGCATCACCAGTTCAAATTTCAAACAGAAAAAATTCCTCATTCAATGCAAAAATTTACAAGAACATCGATTTTTCCTTCTCAACCGACTTCAAAAAAGAGGTCATCAGTCGATTTTTTTATATTATTTTTATTTTGTTATCACTTTTTATTGAGTTAATCAATTTTTACGATTTTTTTTTATTTGAAAACTAGTCTGGCCTGCCATTTGGTAGTTTTTAAGTTTGGTCTAGTTCTGACGATTTGAACGCGGTTCTGTTTTTTTACTCTTGTTTGCATACATTTGTTCTGTGGCTAAACGGACCGTCATGGCCGAGTTCGATGAAGCCTTTTATATTACTCAAACTCAAACTTTTATTTGCTCAATTAGACTTCTCACAGAAGCACTTTTGAATCGTCATATCTTAGTACATTTACCATTTACTCGTAATATATAATATGAAAAATTTGCTTAGAATAGAAAAAGTCAGCTCCAATGTTCTTTAAAAAGTACATTATGTTTAAATTCAACATATAATTGAATTCGCCCCACAAAGGCACGAGGAAATTCAATTTAATTTGCTTCCAGCTCTTATTCGATTATATCTACATTCTAGTGGAGAGATAACCTGCCTTTTATATCGTACGGTATAATTCAATTTGCAATGTATCGCTCGAGGAACTGTCGATGAATTATCTAGGTTTATGTTGTTTTTTCTCTTAAAATTAACTTCGTGTTTCAGTTTCACGATATTGAGAATAATTATGTTTTATAACGTGAGGGACAGCGGTGACGTTAAATTATTCACTTATTATTATTTATTCATTTTTTTATACTTATACTTATTACAGTCATACCATCGTGAAAGAATTCTAATAGTTAGACATCAAAATAAATTAAATGAAAATTTCAATTTGTCTCACAGTTTTGGACACTTTGATCCATTTATTATTCTGCTCTTCAAATCAATTAAAATAAAAATCCGTAGTTAAATCAACACTTAATGAAATCCGTATTTTATTCGCTCATTTATATCGCATAGCCTCAATGTTTCGCAGCGCGGTTCATGCAAATACAGCTACAATACAGATAAAAAAATTACCTTTATAAATTTCCTATGTTCCTTTCTTGGGTTTGTATACGTCAGACCGCACACATGGCCCGAGCTTATACTTTCTAGAAGGTCCGAGAAATTATCTACAAGGTCGTCGGTAATGCGCCACGTCGTGCAATCGTGGCTCGAATGTTGCTTGCACAATAGCCATTTCTGAAAAAATAATATATGTAGACACTTCTTACAAATGCTCACTACTAGGTATATAGTACACGTAAAAGCGCGGATTCTTAAACAAAATGTACACAGAAAAGCTATGGTTGGTATACCTCTGTTTGTGCGCCAATGCTAGCCACCAGCAGCGTTAGGAGCAGCGGGATTGCCGCAAGCGGCGGTTTGCTACGAGCGTCTCGCATGCCGACTTGCTCTGGACTCCCAGAATCGGTGGTCAGCACTCCTCACGAGCTGACCCCAGCTTGAACCTAGATACCGGTCACCCTAATTTCGGCGATAGGCACGAGGAAGTGATAATATTGAGTTTAAATTAGCGAATTTCTTGGTAATTGTGTCATTCGCATAGTTATTGAATGAGATAAAAGTCATGACGCGGTGGGTGTTCGGCGCTTCTCAGTTTCATATTTTGAGAAATGCAATGATATGATGATAACAAATTAAACTTTTCGAAACAAAAAGGAGATTTAACTTTAGAAAATTATTATTTTGATTTGTATGTATGGAAGTTGTTACTCTGTCGCGCAATGTCATGGAATCGAATCTGTATGTATGTTTTTGCGCGGGTAGTGCGTGAGTGAAGCCGCGATCTCCAGCTAGTATATAAAAAAGCTTGTACACAAAAATATCTAACAATTTCTCAGTTTCCTGTTTGATACTAAGAAAGTTTTACACAGTACAATTAATTACGTTTCCGTCTCAATTAATTGTATGTCCTGTCTCCCGTGATAATTAATTAAAAGACGGGAGAAAAACAATGGTACATGTTCCCTGATGGGATATAAGCAATAGATAGAAATGAATGAAAAATAAACTGTAGCGAAAGAAAAAAATAACTAAACAATAAAAGCAATATTATAATATAGTCTAAATGGTAGGCAAACAGTACATTGTGTTTTACACCTACTAAATATATGCTTATGTACTTATTAAAAATTTTATGGGTGCATTTTAATTATAATGGGGACTAATAAACAGCTGAAATGAATTTCTTACATTCTACAACTGGTTTATACGGTGACTTATAGTTTTATAGTAGACTCCTCCTGAAGCAGTCGGGTAAAAATATGAATTATTAATACATTCATTATGTATTCTTGTGGAATAGTAAGGTACCTTATGGTAATTTTAGCACTTCGGCGCAAACTGTAGCTTATTTTTGCCTGGATGAAAAAATGCGTTTAATAATTTAAAACGTTTTTCATTTAGGCTAAAATTTTATTTTTGAAATCAACGTGGATGCCATCATGGCGTCTAGAAAGTATATTTAATAGTATTAGGGAATCTTTGGATTACAGAACCAGTATTTGTGAAAAAATAAGAATACTAGCTTATATTTAATTTTAATTAACAACTATCCATTTAGGTTCTATTTAAACCGACATCAAAAAAGGAAGGAGTTATCAATTCAACTGTATCTATTTGTAACCTCATTACTGGGTGAACCGGTTTTGATGATTCTTATTTATTTTGAAAGATGATGCCTCCAATGATGATGTTTCAATATTGTCTAGTTGTGATAATTAAAAGACAGCTTATTTTCGTGTAAAGAATTATGATAAATTTTTAAGATATAAAAGGTGTGTTGAACTGGTTATGTTTCCACGTTTCACTGTTTCCGTGGAATTTCTTTGATAAAAACTGTCTTATGTCCTTTCTCGGGTCACAAGCTGTATCAGTACCAAATTTGAAATCGGTTCATTGGTTTAGGCGTGAATAGTAGTTAGACATACATTAATTTTATTCCGGATTCCCTGTATATACTGCTTTGACTACGTAGGCGAAGGATGGAATGCTGCGGATGGAAAGCTTGTATTGTTTTATAGTGTGACCACAGATAACGTAATAGGTGTGAATGAAATGTCGAAAGAAAATAGCCTGTCGAATAAAGGGTCATAATGAAACGCGTTTCCTTTTTAGTTATTTTTTTAATCAAAACTATAAATCAACGAGTATAAAGCTGATAAAATGGTTGTCAAAATGGTTTACGATTATTAAGCGATGTGGCGGTAATAAAAATACCTTGCTGTCGAAAAATTCAATCTTGAAAATACTTTATTTCATACCCACTAGATAAAATTATTGCATTTTTGAACATTCAAAGTCTCACCTAACCACAAAATTTCGGCGACGATGGTAGATTTATAAAAATGCCTAACGATTCAAAAGTGCTTGTATAGTTCTACTCGATAGATAATTTGATTTTGAAAAATAAAGCTTCCGTCGCTCAATAAACGCATACCGGCGCGAGAAGACGAAAAGACTAATGAGGTCATTCGAATAAGTTAGGTGTTTTGAGCAATGGTCTCACGATGATTATAATCTAGTTATTTCTGAACTAACGTTGGAGTCTTTTTTCTTGTACGAATGGGCGGGGTAAACGAATCGTTGGGTGTAGTAATTGGAGTGCGTCTCAGCTGGGCTCTTCATCGGACCTCGTCTGTAGTAGTCTACGTTGTCACCGCAGTCACATGCGAGTCGACTTTCAGAGCCACTGCTTTCCAATTGATATTTAGGGACGACGATTAAACTTTCAGTGGACTTTGTGGGCTGACAGTGGCTGTGAGATCGGACGTAGCCGGTAGGATAGTGGTGAGGGGTTCCGCTCTGGCGGTGGGAGTGTTTCTCTTGGTGGTGCTGGTAGTCATGGTGGCTTTGGGTGCTGCGGCCGCTGTGGTTACGCCCGTGGCTTTTGGATCTATTTGAGTGTTTCGTTGTCGTGTCTAAATAACCGTAGCCGAAACCGTAGCCTCCAATGGCCTTTGTTGCTAAATTATCCCAAGACTTCGGCTTCACGTGTTGGTGTGCGCTTTGATATTGAATTTTTGGTGAAGATTTCGCTTCCGAGCGGTCGTTCTCCCAAAACAACGTGTCACTACTGAGCGACGTGCTGTAACTCGAAACTGAGTTATCGCACGCTACCGTTGCATTGCTCGTGGCGTACGACTGCAAACTGCATTGACTTGTTTGTGTTGACTCAGTTGTCAAATACCGGTATCGACCTGAACAGTGACCAGAATTGCAAACTTTCTTCGAATGTGTGTGTGCGCAGTTTTCCGTTTTTTGGGTTGATTTATCAACCTGCTGGCATTTCTCTTTTCGTTTATGTTCTTTTGAACACTCCTTCTTTCGTCTCACTTTTTTTCTAGCGTTTGGAACACAATGTGGATCGCAACACGGACTGGCGAGGTCATAGGCTTCCAAGCTATTTGCATCCTGATTATTGTACACTGGGACACACGGTGCACAAGTATGGTTGTGGCTAGTTCTATGCGGTTTGCTATGTTTTCCATTAGACACTTTATAGGCTTCGGATGCTCGATGGCATTCTCCCGTTGCCTTAACAACATAATGATGACAGTCGCGTCTATTTCTCGGCGATCCAACAGTTATGACGAAGCTTCCTGTATGTATATTCGGCTGTATAATGCAGGTGCCATAGCGCGGATCGAGATATTGATACATGAACACGTTAGATTGAGGGGGTTTCGCGGCAGTGACGTTCTCACTGGACAATGTCGGGCGACAATAAGAATTACTAATATTGTCAGCGACAGTCTCTTCTGAATCAGAAATGATATCAGACGGCGAGGTTTTCTTCTTTTGTGACGGCAAGCTGTGCGTTTTCCAGTTCGAATCGAAGACTTGGCGTTCGCGAACCGATAGCTGATCCAATTCACGCATCTTGTTTTGTATTGCTCGTTGGATGTTGATGTATTTCAGATGAAGTTCGACTTTGCGAACGCAGTCTTCGAAGATGACGACGATGCGCATTCTGGAGTCGCAGGCGGTGATGGCGTTTACGATGGTGGCGTGGTCTGCCCGCTCTACGTCGGTGCCGTTGATGGAGAGGATAACGTCACCTTCGCGCATGCCTGCCGCACATGCTGGACCGTCTGGCTCCACATGATCCACATACGTGATTACTTCTATCTCTTGTTCCTGGGTGAAATAAAAAGTTATATATTGGTCTCCTATTGATAAAGTCATCACTCATTTAGTATCATAATTTTAATCAATATTATAAAATATTGATATCTTAATTCAATATAGCATAATAGTAATTACGTTGGTGTACGAATTCTGAAATGTTAAATTTATTTCTTAACTGATTAATAATACGAAATACTTGAGTATTCCCGTGAAAATATACTATTCTAAATGGCCACAATTAATATTTACCTTCTTGTAATGAATGCCATAACTTTGCAGAGTGAAACCATAACTCCCATTCTTCTTCTCTACGATGATTGTGCGTCTCCGGCAGTCTTCTTCGGATTTGCCAGTGCGTTCAGACTTTATAGATTCGCGGATCTTAAACAAGCAATGTGTTTTCATATTTCGACTTTATTAATAATAACAGTTAGTTGGTATAATCTAATTACCTATTTAATAGAGGTATATAGAAATATAACATCACTATTGTATTATTAATATATTTGGCAACGTTCCGTCGGGGTCTCTTATATTCTATTCATTTAAAAATGCTTAGGAACCTATATAAAAATTGAGATCTACTTGGTATAGGCACAGATAAATCAGTCGAGTTGTTGAGTTGTTGTGTCGAATGCATCCACAAATAAAGAAGGAAACATAATATATTATTAATACAAGACCAATTTTTAAAATTAATTAATTTTTCTTGTCCACTCACATTAGATAATTTCGTAAATTCAAATAGAGAATTATGAAAGTTCAAGATTAACCAATCAGTCAAGGGGTTCATAAAGCGCTTAAATTTCTATCATGATACAATTCTTTATAGACAAACTTATGGGCTGAAAATTTAATAAGTTCAACCTTGTAATGATAACACTCGTGTATGTTAAACCACGGTAAAGTTTCGTAACAGTGACCGTGAACGTGTGTTAGGCCGTTGCTACGAAAGATTTATTCTTTAAGAATTTATTTTGTAAAGCGGTAAAACATCTATTCATTTGAGACTTTCATAGTCTATAAACTTTTAATTCCCGTACGTTGTCGCATTTTTTTATGATACTTATTTACAAATGGAAATATAATGAAATATTGGTTTGAAAGTTACACATGGCCTATTAAAACTCTGAGTTTTACTATCCATTATAAATGCTATTATGTTTGTTTATTTGTTTTTTACAACTTATTTATTTGTGTCTGGAGATATTTAAAGGGCTAGACAGTGATATGGGTTACTTTTTATAGCAGAGAAACATCTCATTCTCGTGGGAATTTCCACAGACCACGCGAGCAAAGCCATAGGCGTAATAATAGTATAAGATTGCAGTTGTCAATAATATTAACACCACAAATCTACATTCGTTAGTTAAGCCATATAAATGTTATGTCGCTGGTATAATTCCAATAGAACTCTTTTTTGGGGATTAATTTGTCTAGTCAGATATCGTATTTCTCCCGCGCTTAGTGTCCCGAGTGATGAAATATTCATATAAACAAGTATCAACCTCGCCGGCCCATACCCAGTTCTAGGTCGTATGTACCGAGGTCATTGTCAATGGATATGTACATCATTTTCAAATTTAATTTACACGTAATATTAAAGGGTATGCAATGACTGGGTTTGTTATTAAATTTTGTGTCCGTGTAGTAATTAGTAATTAATAAAGTCTTAAGATATATTATATAGTTCATTATTTTATTTAAAATAATTCGCTTCGCATTGTATAATGATTACTGAATGGAAACTAGCGTGTAGTTTGACAAATACTTGAAATAGAAAATGTCTTTAAAAATCATGTGTTTCTTTCACTATTTTACTTGATAGATTCTTACATAATTAATTCAGTACTTCGCAACTCCCGCTTACTTCGGATCATCTTCGACTAGACGAAACCTAAGTAAAAAGTTCAATGATCCCAAAAAAATCAATCGGCTGTACTTACGGAGTTATCTAGGGAATCTTCCTTCGACTCGCTGCTCAAATGTTTTTTACCGTTGCTCAAACTGCTTGGGCATCGCTCGTTCAACTTGGGCGAGCTCATTCCGCCATCCACCGCGACTCATCTGACACTGAACATTCACCTGACTATCCTCCCAAATTGTATAACCTTATATTACACCTAAACACATTTGCATATGCGCCTCTTCAAAAATCAGGATTGCTTGACCAATCATTAGGAGCTACGCATGCGTCTATATTGGACGGTAGGTGGCACTGAAAAGGATACCACTAAAGTTCTGAAGACGTGTCCTCGCCGGTATCGTGTGCTCTTTGTTTTGGTATTCGCTTTTGTCGAATCACGTATTTTTGGGGCTTTATAGTTGGCGCATGCGTAGTGCGGGTGGCTTCAGTGCGCAGTGTAGGGGTGGCGAGCCGAGCATGTACCTGTATTAAGGTGTGACCTGCAATGCTTCTGAAAACTTATACGATATTGTAGGCTGACGTTTGTTTGATTTATGTTGTATGAGTTTGGATGAGTTTGACGTTTGTCGATGTTTGTAGTAAATGGTTACGAGGTAATTTTTTATGATAATTGATGGAATTTCTTTCGCCTATATTTTAAACTATAATTCGTATTTTTGTATCATGCTAGTGGGCTGTCCTAGGTTTAAATTATAATACACACATTAACCGTTGTTTTTCGACGAGTTACTAAAAGAAAATTGTAGATGGATTTTATTCATGATTTCCCCTCCCCTTCCGTAGCGACGACCACAACACATAAGGTTTACTAAGCCGACCGGGGTGAGCAGCGGGCACACTCCTTTTTATTCCTTGTATTCCTTCTAATGCTACTTCCTTTCTTTACTAAGGAAGATATATTCAAAAAATATATATTTTTCAAGCTACATAATTTATATATTAACTTTGATTGTAACGGTTTGGTTTCCTCCGGTAAAATTTGTTTTCTTTTAAGTAAATAAATAAATACACACTTTTATATTTTATTTGAATGAGCTGTTCTAATTGAGAAATAGCCCGGACTTACGTAACATGTGGGACTGAGCGAGAGCCACGTGATCCGTCAGTCATGGTTCCACTTTGCATATATCTATATATATAAAATTCTCGTGTCACAGTTTTCGTTGCCATACTCCTCCGAAACGGCTTGACCGATTTTGATGAAATGTTTTGTGCTTATCCGGTATCTATGAGAATCGGCCAACATCTATTTTTCATACCCCTAAATGATAAGAGTAAGGCAGAACAGCGTTTGCCGGGTGCAGCTAGTCTATATATATATATATACATAAAAGTAAGCGGTGTTACTTACACTATTTATAACTCAAGAACGGATTTACCGATTTGGCTGAAAATTTGTGCAGAGGTAGCTTAGAACCGGGGGAGAGACATAGGATATAAAAAACATGTTTTCCCGGAAATCCCAGGGGAACGTGAATATGCCAGGAAAACTCTGGGTCTATCTTTCCTGCGACTACGCGAGCAAAGCCGCGGGCGGAATGCTAGTAATCTATATATGGTTCATCGAATAATCGGGACCAATGTGTAAAGTCAACAATAATTAAGAAGGCACTTGTGTCTAATAAAAGCATATAAAATATATGATAATTGAAGAAATATTACTGTAATTTTACGATGAATAACTGTACAGCAATTGTACCAAAAGTTTTATAAAACTATTGAAGCGGTCTTGAATGTGTGAAATATTTTCTTTTAGATAGAAAACTGTGATGCTAATATCCTTAGTTTGACATAATGAGTTAATGATGGAGTCCATAGGAAATGATAAAGGTATTCATAAACATGGCGCTCAAATGCTGCTTCACTGAAAGTTTGTATCATGATACAATAAATTTTTCTCATAGTACCGTGTACAAGTAACCTGCGTATTCCGTGTTTTACCACCTTAAGAAAAAAAGAGATGGTTCACAATGGTTGGTATTCAACTTTTTGAGAGCGATATAATTAAAGAAATGTTTATTCATTAACTGTTTTTTAAGATTCCATTAAAATATCCATAGTAACTCATAATAAGATTTTAATCCAAGACTGAATTTTTTACAAAAATATGTCCGCTTCTGTCTAAAGCCAATATAAGCGAGCTAAATTGTTATCTATACAATTTTCTATGGTTTATGAACAACAGTGTTAGCTTTAGTATAACTAACAACAGATACATTCGGTATGGGAACAGGTATTCTTGATAAATTGCTGTTGAGGGACATAAGCGGAAGCGAGATAGACTGCAAGCCAATTTCTGAGGGTATGAGGAATGAGGCCTTCGTTATATTAGCTGGTATTTTTACAACGTTTCGTCTGGATCGGATTGCGGAATGATCTGGAATTGAATTATATTTTATTCATTATTCTTTTGTATATATAGAATTGAAACTATTTTCGCTACAAATAAAAGAAATGTAAAATTATTTACAAATATTGATTAAACTATACGTTTTTTTGCTTCACCATATGACAATATTTGCATTTACAATTCAATATAATTAATTTTAAATTGAATCATCATCAGCATCATTAAACTGATATGTGTATCTTAAAACGTTTGATAATTTTCATTCAACTAAATCACAATAATAAAAAACAGTAGTGAGATTTTACCAGATTGGGGCGGCAGTTTTATTCCCAGATTCTTCAAAGCCTCCCAAGGTACAGTAGTGTTGACAGGCGCGACACCCACCACATTTTCAGCAGTCACGTTGGTGAGCAGCGGTGTTGGCAGGTCCTTGAGATTCAGGTTAGAACCATTGAGGTGGTAGAATGTCACGGATTCTTGGCGCCCTCTGTGTATAGAAAATAATGGAATATTCTAGAAATATTTTGTTTTCGATGTTGTTTCAAAATTAGTAAAAGGCTTTTACTACTTATAAATAAAGATCGGGAAATAAGATAAGTTTATACACTTTAAAAAAAAATAAAGGTCACCATTCATAGGCCGTGTTTTTTAGCGTCTAAAGAATCTGAAGAAGAACAATAAATTGTAAGGTTTGTGGTTGAAAATAATATAACTTAAAATAGAAAGTTTTATGGTAATAAATAACATGTAACTATTTTGCCAAAAAGTGAATTTTAAAGATTCTCGAAATACCCAAGAGCTTTTTATTTGATTTTTAGTAGCATAAAAGTAATAAAATATTAATTTTAAAGAAATATATGAAAGACATCAAATTGGGTGTTTTATTCAATTGAAGATTTATTCATTTCGCCGAAGTCTATTTTGAAGCAATTCGATCGGCGAATTTCAGAAATTTCGTTTCATTTTATATGATACATTTTAATTATGTGGGATGAATTCTCGGTAATTTGAAAGGTTATATCAATAAATGAACTATACATTTCGAGAATACGTTAATTTATGTATTCTACACGTGTACCAATATAAGCTTATGACTATACAAGCTGCGACGCGCGGTTTCACCCGCGATCGAACCCTGGGAAATAGCAAATGTTTATATAGCATATGTCTTATTTTGATATATAAGGTACGTAATTGTAAAGTTTCATTAAAAATCATTCATTAGTTTTTGCGTGAAAGAGTAACAAACATGCATCTATTTTTAAAAACTTTCGTGTTTATAATAATAGTTGGATTAGCAGGATATAACTTAACTATTACTATCTACATCTATGGAGTCCTATCTTTGATGTTATGAAAAAAACTGTGTTTCTAAACGGTAAAAGACGAAGTGAAAAAATGTAATATTTTTAATTTTACTCACGTGGGGTTTTTATCAGTTGCATTGGTCCCATTAACAAGAATTCCAATTTGATATTCCGTTGCTCGAATTACATACCTGAAAAACCAGCAAGATGCAGTAAAATCTGTCTTTGATTCGGTCCGTGTATTGAAATAATCTGGTTAGCTACTACCAGTGAAATACGACCTATGATTTTTGCATAAATTTTACTGAACAGAGACCACGTACGGCTGGTTCTCGTTTTCTATTAAAACGAATTTAACTAAAAGCGATTGAAAATCATTTCGGTAGCGGTGCATAGTTTCCAAACACTCATGAACTAGTAAATTATATTAGTTTTACTTAGTGTAATTCCAATGGGGTACTGAGCAATAAGATAAAAAACGTGAAGACGTTATTGTATATTATGACAAAATAAACTTTAAAAGTTCTATTTGTTTCCCAGTAAACTAAAATTAAATTAATCAAATGCAATGGTTTTTATGAAAGCAAGATGTTGTATCATAATCTCGGTATCATTGGGTCATGACTTATAAGGATAATATGAACTGCAGACCTTTACTAAGATGGCTTGTATCGTAAGCCTGTAACCCTTATAACAATTAAAAAAAATACATACTTGTTCTGTTGCGTTATTATATTAAAATGTATAAGCAATTCAAACACTCACATGTCTTTTGGTAATGTACGATTGGTTTTTGGTAAAATTTCCTCTCCATGCGCGGAGCAAGAAGATATAAGACCTAAGATCATCTGAAACAATAATTATTTTTAACAAAAAACTGAACTGCCTTCAAACTAGACCAAATTTAAATGGGACCATATGACAATAGTGTTTGAATATAAAAGCATCATCAAATCAGTTCACACACAAAGTTATGAGGTAACAAACACGAACTGAGAACTTACTGCGTAAGATACCGGTATATCGCTTTTATTTTTAATTATTTTTTAAATTCATTTAGGATACTTTTTGCAACACATGCATCTGCTTCAGTCAGGTTATTTAAGTCTATGCTCAAGACTTTTTTTTACTATCTGTTGCCCGCAGCTTCGCTCGTGCGGTCTTAATAAATGTTTATGGTATAAACTTTCATCCCCTATTTTCTCCCCTTCGAGGTCCACCTCAAAAGGAAGGCATCCACTAAGAAAATATTCCAATTTATCAAAATCCTTTGTTAGCGGATGCCTACGTCATTCCATCTATCTGCATGCTAAAATTCAATCCGATCCGTCCGTCCAGTAGTTAGATAGATCTGCCCTTCGCCTTCGCATCATAACGAAGAAAATCCCCAGAAATATAAACATACCTTTATTTACTTAAATACTTTAACTATACGAGATACTTAATTAATGTTTCGTCGAAACGAAATTGCTAGAAATATACGAATATTTAAATAAATGCATTGTGTACTCACAATAACATACATAATTCCTGTTAAAAAGCACTTCAATATGACTTAAAACCTCTCGTCTACAGAGACAAGTGTGATATTCGCATCCATTTTGTTTCATTTATATGAGCTAGTAATTAGTACACGGGTGCTACGTGGATACATACATTTTATTATTATAACCATTTCGATTATGAATATTCTATTTTATATCTATAAGTGAACTATTCGCAAGGAGGCGGACCGAATCTTTAAGATATATGTTTATTAATGTTATAAGATTTATGTTCGTGTTTATAAATATAAGATTTTAATAAAAGCCAATCAAGGTAAATACAACTGACGCTGTCGTTAGTACTGATTAGAAATATCGTTTTTAAATAAATAGATTTGAATACTTTTCTTTCATCTATCAGAATAACTATTCCCTTTGTACCCATAAATAATTTAACGCAGACAAAAATGTATGTTATTGCTATGTTCTAAAGGGCTTATTCTTCCGTAACGTAGTACAAGACAAACGTAGAGGGTATTGTTATCGCCTTCGCAATGATATATTATTGTTCTACCCACATTTTCTGGTTATTGTATTACAGAAAAAGCAAAAAAAGTGTTAATAATTTCCAAATACAATGAAAATACATTAATGTTACCTAAAAAAAACTTTGTAGGCAACTTATTCTTACTCAAAGGGGAAAAAATAGGGAATTAAATATTTAGTCTACATCACCACGACTATAAATCTATCATTTCCTTTAACCATTGCACTATGGCATTAGACACGTAGACATGTACTCGCATCAATATATCTTTACGCACGACGGTTATCTGATCGAAGATATTTTGACTTATCGGTTGTCAGTTTCTCTCGCGGCACTGTAGCGTTGCCGAACGAACTCCTGTTATTGACTCTTTTTGGACAATTAAATGGTATAATAATAATTTAATGGTACAGCACGGTTAGATTGATCAAAATGAATAAGACTGTGGTTTACGCGGCCCTCATAACGCTGGTAAGTTTGACGCATTTAGCTACCTCTTTTTGAATGATATGTCTTTTGTAGTGTATGCTTGTTTTGTGATACATTCTCAGGATTTTTTAAGTTTTGTTGATTATAATAAAAATATCTTATTTTAATTTAATTTTATTTTGGACAGAATCACGTCATTTGAGACTTGAATAATTAAGTTATACGGTCATAACGAAATTTCTTATGATTTACAAATTCACAAAAGATATATGTCTTTTAAATTAATAGCATTATTTTTAATGTGAATTGTTTTAGTGGACTACTTTTTAAATTAGTAGTTTAAGTTGCAAGTTAATAACTATCTTCACGTGGCAACACGTGGCCACTTTAACGTTTTTATTAAGCCAATTAAGGCTTTAGAAACCTGAATTATAATTTACAGTATATTTTTAAGTATTTTCAAGAAACCTTTTATAAACAATACGGATAATGCATTAGAATGTTAATCCTAATTATTTTATCTTATATTTAGCTTACTTGTGATAATTATAGCAAGGTTGATTAGAGCATTGTAAAGAAACTGTTTTACATAAGATATTGAATAGCTACTACATGGTTATTTCTTAACAACATTTAATCATAAGAGGAATCGCGCACAAATCATAAATTAATTTTATGATTTACGCAATTTAATAAAGTCGTTCTACCTTCGTTCTTCTAATTTTTCTTCTTGAATTGAAATAGATTTATTTTCTGTAACAGCATTGTATTTTATGTTTACAATATATTTATAGCTACAGTTTTGTGTTGCTTCGTTCAAAAATATCCCAGTTTAATCGTCTTTTAAAAATTTAATTCAATTTATTATTAATTGTAAATTCATATAGCATAAGTATGTATCAACATTCAATAGGTAAGTTTTCATGCGATTTCTTAAACATTAAATGAATGCAATAATGAACCAAATACTTTGTATATTTTATTATTTATATATAGTATACGAGATAAGTTGCATGCGAATTTTATTTTCTATAGCGAATGTTTTTTATATGTTTACCCATGTGTTTACTTTCAAATAATATTAATTTATTCAGGGTTTTTTGCAGTGCGTTGATTTTTGTAATTTGGATTTCTTTTGTGATGCATTTAATTTTTCTTTTGTTCATAAATTATACTTTCAATTCAATGTTGGCGTTCTTAAACTAGTCTATAATGACTAGGCACTACTAACTATTACTAATACTCTTTTATTAGTTGTAAGTTAAGTTTTGATGAAGGTTTTCTTGAATTACGATTCCCTTTATTTTAGAAGATTGTATCAATTTATTACCCGACTGCGGCTGAAGGTGGATAATATTATGGTTTTGTTTAACGTGATATATAATGTAATGGATTAACTTAATTGTAATATATTTGGTCTTGTATTAAAATTTTTATGTTCTTTATACATACTAATAATATAAAGCTGTTTGTCTGTTAGTTGGTTTGAACGCGTAAATCTCAAAGTTAGGAAAACAGGCTAATCGGGCGGAGCCGGGACTAGTAGCTATTAATAAGTAGAAATAATAAAAAAAATCGGGGTAAAGCAGTGGTTGGCACGGTCATTAACTGGATGGGTGACAATTAATTTTGCAGGTGTCCTTTAGTTCATTTGTGCGGAACCGAATTAAAAACAGAAGGAAATTACATATTTACGTAACCTTTGCAATAGCAATAATAATTGCTATATGTTTAATACGAATGTATGTTCATTTCTTAGTTTGTCTTTGCATCATGTCGGAACGGAGCGATTTGAGATACGATTTTTGTGTCTGGTGAAAGTGAAAAGTCTACAAATATATGCCATTAACCTGGCTACGTTTCACTGCGATGAAATATCTCAATACCACCAATTTCCTTCGAATACTCAAGCGTAGTCGCGGGCAGTAACTAGTATGGTCACAAACATTTTTACGATCCATTTACAACATTCCAAAATGGAGCAAGTATTTCTGTTAACTGGTGAATTCGTGTTATCAACCAGGCATTGATAAGAGAGAGCGCTGATATGCGTCACCGTTGATCCGAAGATCAGTACCATTTAACTAAATAAAACTATTTCTCAAACTCCGGCTATGACCTAATTTTGTTGAGGTTTTATAGACCTCGCTGCTCGCCCTGGCTCCGCTCGGATATAATTTCGCTTACTTTTAATCAGTTTTTCTATTCAAGCGAAGATAACACGGAAAATATAATTAATATCTCTTCAACCATCCACAGTCCAGTAATAAGTGGTGTAACTAAAACGACTATACTTTAACTATATCTTTCTATAGATCGACTTTATATAGATAGACTAACTGTTACCCGCAGCGTCGCGCGTTTGATCAAAATACCAGTAAATATTCAATTCAACGTTCATACCCTTTTACCCCCTTGGCCTTATAAAAATGCTTTCGAAACAGAGGTCTACATCATACGTTGGGTCGGCTAGTTTGGACTGTGCGTTGATCGATCAGTCAGTCAGCTGTGCATTTTATAGATATAGTAATATATATAGCATATGTACAAGACTCGATAGTTTATTTTGCTTTTTGTTTTATTTGCGTTTTAATAGTATAAACTAAGAGTATTTTTTCATTTTATTTTCTCGCTTTTGTATGATGAGGCGGTACAAGCAGAATGCTTTCCGGGTCACCTATTTTTTATATGAGGAATGCGAAACATGTTATGCAATTCACTTTCCCAGCGAATGTTTTTATTAATTTGAAAACTACACTCCAATCTTATCGCGAAGACGTAGCCCGAACTATCTTCAGTCTCGTCAACGACTTTTATTACGAAATTCAGATAACTGATAGCTATTGATAGGGTGAATCCTTTCAGTTTTCTTAATAATTTATTTTTGTTTGTAAAATTGTATTTTGTTTTAGTATCAAGTGGTGCGTTTGTGTTTCAATTACTTCTTCTTGAAATTGAAATTCTTGAAATTCAAGTTACTTTGTCATGAATTTATAATTGATGTAGGACTAATGCGATATATTTTCTAATGGTTGTAACAATAAATGAATTATGGTTCGCTACGATATTTTTTTTTTTTTTTTATGTCATAGCGGGCAACTGAGCTAGTGGTTCGCCTGATGGTAAGCGAATACCACCGCCCATAAACATTCGCAAAGGTAGAACCTCCGTGAATGCGCTGCCCGCTTTTATGGGGTATTGGAAAAGGAAAGGATTAACGACTGGAAAGAAGGAATGGACTGGGACGGGTGAGGAAAAGGAAACGGGCCTCCGGCTCCCCCACTCACCGAACGAAACACAGTGGCATGCCACTATTTCACGCCGGTTTTCTGTGGGGGTGTGGTACTTCCCCGGTGCGAGCTGGCCCAATTCGTGCTGAAGCGTGCTCGACTCCCACAATAAGCTACGATAATTATTATTCTTTCGTCTCAGCAAGATTCGATCGATTTAGATGTCTATATATCTATATATCACTGTTTATATATGAGTGAATATAACCTTCAAAATTCTTAAAGTTTATGTAGCTGCCTTACTTTAAAAATTAATTCTCTTTTCAGATCCAGGCGTCGGTTCAGATTGTAATGGTTTCGTTGGCGATAGCTCAGTATTTCTGCCTTATTGACTTTCTGCGGGAGCTGCCGATATTATTGTTCATTAAAATTTTATACTTTCACAGTAAGTAACTTTTGATATTAGATATGTTGAATGCAAAATGATAAACGATTAGAAAAGTTGAAGTTAAAAGGGTTCGATTTGCTATCTTTAATTTTTTTTGACCAAAAATTCACTGTTTATAATCTAATTAGCTTTAGCCTGCCACTTCACACGCGTTAAATTCGGATTAGTTTAATAGATGTTATTATACATATAAACCTTCCTCTTGAATCACTATCTATTAAACAAAACATCATCAAAATCCGTTGCTTAGTTTTAAAGATTTAAGCATACATAGGGACATAGACAGAGAAAGCGACTTTGTTTTATACTATGTAGTGAAGAAAAAGCAGAAAATGGGTTACTCACTTTTAAAAGCGATATTCAAATGTTTATTCCCACTGCAATGGCACAGGCATAGAGGTTTTAAGCAATAATCCGCGCTGGCCAGGTGCGGGTTTGCAGATAACGTCAAATTGTTTATTTTCATGACACGCCGGCTATCGCCATGTTTTCCTTCTCCAAAAAATACCTACTCGTTCATTGACAATTGAATTTTTTTGCATCTGCACGTAACTGGATATACGAAACTGAATTTTGATTAAAATTAAATGCTAGGTACAATGTGCTCCAGAATGTTGAACTACCGTAATAAAAATGAGATTTAAAAAAATAATTGTAATTAATCTTTTTCATTTTTTATACTGACAATCCAGATGTCGGTAGGGTGACGCTGTAATTCAGTGCTGCGGCGATATAGCTGAAATAGCTAAGCACCGTTCTTTATTTGCTCACACAACCAGTTTTACCGTACAACCACCAACACATATTAACTTTTCATCTGGTATATGTCTGCGTGTGATAGATAAACATTTTTTCTTTCTCCACAACAGATCCTAACTCTTGTGGAACATTAGTGAACATCGGACAAGCGCTAGACGAAGTCAGCGACCAAGCTGTGGTGCTGATAACACAGGAATCTCTAACTGTCACTAGGACTCTGTATGTAAATGCTTGCAGCCTGGGGCTCGCAATCATCTGGTGCTTGGGCAGTGGCATTATGATGAGTACGTATTACACAAAAATATCTGTGAAGGAAGGTTTAGTTGAGTGAACTACTGATAATCAGTAGCGAAGATATAACTGTTGACACTTATGAAATATTTATCCAAACACCTCACTACTACAATTCGAATATTGTGCTAAACACAAAAATGGATTAAAAGTAATAAATAGGGAATGAAAAAAGAATTAGTTTGTGTTTTGTAATATATTTAAGACGGTACGTACGTTCTCCACTTGATTTCGATATAGATAGATTACAAATGAGATTCGGAAGAGAGATATATTAGAAAACGCCGACCAAAAATGTCCTATAGAAATCTATATATCTATATAGACATATATAAATATAAATTAATAGTCCAATGGGTTGCTAAGAGCATAACATGAAAATTTTAACGGTTTTTTGTAATAAAGTCATAAGGAAGATTCTCATGGAGAGTAAATACGTACCGTTGGTGAAGCCGGGGCGGACTGATAGTACAAAATAAATGTTCTTCTCGAACAAAAGTACCTAACTTGTATAAAATTAAATAGCGAAAGTCTTTTTATTTTGTTTATCAATATTGAAACTCCATGTAACTGGGAATATTTATTGAAATTTTTAATCACAAATATTTTACAGGGAGCGGTCGAATCAACGATAGAGTTACAGTGTGGCCCTGGGTGATGACCACTGTAGCAATGTGTACTTTAGACTTAATTGCGACTGTTATTTTTATTAATGACACATTTTATACAAGAGTGAGTTGATTTGATGTCACTGTACTTTAAAAATTTTTCGTCTTGAAAGTTTTCTTCTTTAAAGATGTATATATATACGTTTTTAAAAAAGTAACATGTAAAAAAGGTATGTAGATAGATTTTTAAAGAAGAAAACTTTTTGATGTAACTGTACATTGTTCTTACTAATATTATAAATCAGAATGTAACTCCGTCTCTCTGTCTGTCTCTTCTTGACGCCAAGATATCTGGAGATGTGGGGAAGGAAATGGTTAGGTATTATGGTTATGCTATAGACTACTCGGGCTGAAAGCGAGTTGCTAATAAAATTGAAATCTATTTCAAGATTCGTTATATAAAAATTTTACTTTTTTAATAAGAAGTTTATTGAAGTAGACCATACCAGAATATTAACTTTCTTTTAACTTTTATTTTCTAAAACACAGTACATGCCCAAAAGCGAATTCAAAGATCATACAAGCCTTCCAGCCCCATAATTTTAATTTTACGTATAATGTGTGTAAATACTTTCAGACCCTATCTGACATGATGAATTACATAGGAGCGACGGCGAGTGGAGTTAGGAATGTAGTGATAGACACGCGGATCGCTTCGTGGTCGATGGTTCTTTTATACTCGAGATTTATATTGATTTTCCTGATGAACGTGGTGCTGGTCATCATTGTGGTGCTAAATAGAATTGCGAAACCCGTTAAGGGCCTGGAGGTGAGTATTTTTTTTTATATCATAGTCGCCTGATGGTAATCGCTACCACCGCCCATGAACATTTGCAGAGGCATAAGGACAATTGCAGACCTAACGCATCTACAAATGGATTGCCGACTTTAAATTGGAAAGGGATTAAGAAAGGATCGATAAGAGGAATAAAGGAAATGACTGGAAAGGGTAGGGAAAAGAATATAGGCCTCCGGCTCCCCCATTCACCGTACGAAACACAACAGCATGCTATTATTTCACGCCGGTTTTCTGTGAGGGTGTGGTTCTTCCCCGGTGCGATCTGGGGCAATTTGTGCCGAAGCGTGCTAGAGACCCACACTAAAATTGGTAGTAATTGGTTTCTTTATGTCATAGCGGGCAACTGAGTTGGTGGTTCGTCTGAAGGTAAACGATCACCACTATCCATGAACATTCGCAGACTTAGTCCAGTGCATTGGCAGATGCGCTAGACTAAGTCTGCGTCCGTTTATGGGGTGAGAGAAGGTTTGAGGAAAGCGGGAATGGATTTCGGGTGGAAGGATCGTGAAATTCTTAGACTTTCAGAAGTTTCTCTCCAATAAAAATATGATGATTTTTAACATACCAGATAGTAATGATTAATTTAAAATCTGCTTGTAATTAGATTAATTAAAATACAGATATTTCACAGTTTTTGCATAGGTCTATCACATTTTTGGAATTCAATATAATTTATGTGATTTTAGTTGTCAATTTTACAAAAATTAATAAAATCAATTCAATATACACAAAGATTTAATAATATATTGAAGTAAAGAAGCCACCACATGGATTTAAATAAATATTATAAAGGACTTAACGAACAAATAAAAATACTTAATCACAGATAATTAACAAATATGTTATCATGTAATTTTTACACACAGCCCGAGGCAGGAATCGTTCCAAGCAGTCCTACACCGCGAAGTGGGAGCACGGAGTGGTTCGATATAGACCTAAACCCCACCCCCACACTTCCGAACAACCAAAAAATACCGCGAGCGTGGTACAATAGGAAGAGGTTTATGGATTTTCAGTCACGTTTGTTTATGGAGAGGTAATATTATACTAAATATATATTATATATTTTTTTAGCTGTAATTGTCGTCCATCTATATATTTTTCTGATGTGTGATGAAATTTCGATAATTAGTGGTGCCTAAAACAGTAAACATTGTAGAAAGTATCGACTTCGCCTCGACTTTTTATATTTATGATGTTGTGTAAAGATAGTTAATTTAATAAAGCTGAGTTCTGTATTTGCTTTAGCAACGAAAGTCTGCGTTGGTCTGTTACATTATATAATTTTTTAAATAAATCAAAATCTTCATAATAGACTACAGGCCCATATAGAAAAAATTACGGGTCATTTGAACCACCAGGTGACCTATCTAGAACGATATA
>NC_052122.1:11447875-11458075 GCF_012273895.1 Zerene cesonia | reverse complement strand
TTATATCGTTCTAGATAGGTCACCTGGTGGTTCAAATGACCCGTAATTTTTTCTATATGGGCCTGTAGTCTATAAGCTGTGTTTTTAAACTACGCGAATTAAACACAAGTAATGGTACTTTAAATATTAGGATATTATTGCACACACTACATTATTTCTACCTCATACATCTTTAAAGAGAATCTTATAAATCAAATATCGTATTCCAGTGAGCCGAAGAAAAATGCATATTATACGAATGGTGTGTACACCATGCCATCGGACGTTCGTGTGGAGCAGCAAATGCCTGATGAACGCAATGTCACTCGCAATAATGATCAGTCCCAAGTGTCTAAGAACACTGATCAAGCAGATGCTGAACCACAACAGAGTACCAGGTAAGCAAAAAGGAAAAATATGGGAAACAAGGAGCCATTGTTTTATAACATCCACTGGAGAAGTGCACATTTGTAGTTGGATGTAATGATGATACATCAAAAAAGGAATATGTTTCTTCAAGATATATTGTCAAGAATTATCCAAAAATCAATGATCTTAGGATAATTCTAGACAATATTTGTATCTGTAATCTGGATAGATTTGAAGTTATTGATCTACACAAACTGACAGCTGACATCGTATATATATCATTATTCCAGTCGGCAAGTGGCAAACGTGGAGTTGCCAGCACAGTTACCCTGGACGTATATCCCAGTGACGGTCCAGTCGAGTCAGAGTGACGCTGATGAAGTGCCTCCTCTACCATTAAAAGAGAATTCACTAATAAAGAAGAGGAAAGCAGGTACGACTATCCAAACATAATAATATACGTGAGTTCGTAAGGATGGCTGTTTAGTATGTTTGTCTGGCTCGTACACCGATAAATAAAGTTTGGTTGTTGATTTGTATTTGCGTTCTTTCCAAAATATAACAGTTTAAATATGTTTATTTCTATTGTTTCCAAATGGAAGATTAGTTAAACCATTCTTATGATTTTTTTCTTTAACTACATTGTATGTATGTTTTCATTTCAGCTATCCTGAGCTCACTGTCGAGTCTCACATCATTAACGCAGAAGAAGAATCCAAAAGATCCAGAACCGACGCCTTCCTTTAAACGTTAGTGTCATTATTCGTTAATGTATCATCATTAATCCCTAAATATCCCCTTGTAGTTCATAAAATGTAGAGTAATAGTGTATTTGTGGCTACTTTGTCATTATTTTATGAGAACTAAGCTTTATATTGCATTCTTCTTCGAGATGTGAACCTTGAAATTAAGCCTTCTAAGAATCTTAACAAAAAATTAATAGCGAAGCATTGTCTGTGTGTTATACTTTTGGCTCTTAGGTATGAAATATTTCAAAGATTAAGACTATCTTTAGCATATACGTTGTCGCTTAAGGACGATTTTCTGAGTTTTGCACATGATATGACATACTTAAATAGTCTTTAATCTGCATTCAATCTTCGCTATATTTCGTATTAATGACCCGATCCTATAACTATGAATTTAACTCCTTAATGTTAACATCCATTTTGCAATGCTTTTCTACTCGTGCTTTCCAGATCAACTGACACATACAGACGTTTTATACTAGTTCAGCAAGCAATAATTAAATAATATTTACCAGGGGACGGAGGCCGAGCAGCAGTCGTCAGCGCTATGCATTTTATGATACCAAAGATTATGAATTCTTTTTTTGTTATAACTTTTTTGTCTGGTCTAAACAGTAAAAAAGAGAAAATTAAAAGTGAAACTAATAATGTATAGTGTTTGTTTACGATAGATAATTAATTATTAAGTTTATATTTTGGTTATTATTAAGACGTTTAATGCAGGACCTATTTGTAAATAATTTGGAAACAAATTAAACATTTAGTGTCTGTATTTTAGTATTTTTGTTGCTTCTTTTTTGTTTGTATAAAAAGAAGTTAACTTTTGAATTGTTTTTTTGTTATGTGTGTATAAATTAAAAATTGTTTGCATTATATAGAGTTGTCTAGATCTATAATTAGTATTATGCTTATTAATTGTATAATTATATATTAAATTAAGAAAAGAATTTGCTGAGTTGTGTAAATAAGTGTTACAAATTAGATTCATAAGCATGTTTTATGTAATTTTTTAGTGTTTAATTTAATTTAATTTATTTATTAATGTATATTCTATATTCATACACGATTTCCATCCTGTCTCTATATGCATATATTACTTACTTATATTTATTTAATATTTTCGTCGACCATTTTTAGAAAAACACATGGAAACTAATTTGTAAGAATGATCATTAACACACACAATTGTACATATAACGTTTATAAACATTAACACACATAATGTCATTGTTATATTATTCTAGTGATTGTATGGATTGATTGCGACTTTTATAATAAATGCTATATAATATGAATTTTTGTTTTTATTTCAATGTAATATCTATAATAACTAAAATTAATGCAGCCATATTATTTATATACATAAATACATTCAGAGAATTTTACATCCACATCTGAATAAAATATACTCTCAGATAACTTGTTATAAATCAGTACTAGTAAAAATTAAGTATGATTAGTTAAAGAACCCTAAATTGTATGAAGGCTATACTACGTTCCGTAGCTATACATTGTAGCTGCACTCTCTAAAGTTCTACGATCCGTAGCAAACGCATATTAAACGTGGGTCTTTATCCACATAAAGTCAATCCACGTTGACTATTATAGTTTTAAACGTTTCGTAATACTGTGGGAATATTAATAGATTAATACAGAATAACATTATTCAGACATGTTCAATATAAATTTTTTATTGATGCACTTTACTTAATTACAGTTTTTATTTATTGTAAGCGTTATCAATTGTTCGCGTCATACCAAGTTAGTTTGATTTTGCATAAATTTTCACGTTTTTCTATTCAATTCTGCTCCAGTCCATGTTTATTTTATACACTGTTTCCACAATACATATGAATGTGATCACGTATAGGAAGATCGTAACTCTCCGGCTATCGAGTATAGGTGCAACGTATGCATTCGCATAGTATAATGTGTACGCTTGAGAAGGAATGCTAATTATCCTGTTGATCAAACTGATTCGAGGGAAGTCTGACAATGGGATCAGGTTCATAATAATCGTTACGAACATTTGAAATGCAGACAGGAATATTTTGAACTTCGTGCCGAAGCATTTTGGACTCACTGCGCTGGAGATAGAGTATATCGCATAGATGGAGCTGCCGATGCGCCACAACCAAGCGCACGCTAGTAACCCAGTGAGGAGAGCCTCTGTTTGGGGCATAACATGATGTTTTGGTTTGTTCAATTATTCGGTATCGTTTATCGGAATTTGTAAGACATGCTTGGTTATTTTAAATCTGACAAGGAAATGAAGTTTAACAGGTTGTTTGAAGTTTTAAGAAATGAGGTAGAATTGTGCTGTACGGAAAAAGGTTTTAATTTTTCATTTATCGATCAGCGTTTAAAGGCTTAAGAACTATACGTTTCGGATGTTGTTATTGTAATATAGAATCGATAGTACGAGACAAGTTGCGTTTGAAAGATAATTAACTATATATCTTCTTATTTATGGAGTAATCTATATTAATCTATAAGCTAAATAACATAAAATTGAGGAGGTTGTTTGTTTGAACGCGTTAATTTTATAAACTTCAGGACCGATATCAAAAATTCTTTCACCTTACGTGATCCTGAAGTGAGGCTGTGTACAAAATATTTGTAATCAGATCGCTAACAAATAGTCGAGATTTAAAAAAATATCGTGCTTAATAAAAACCTCAGTTTTAAATGAGCTATTAATTAACCACAAAACTATTCAATGAGAAAAGCCAGAACGTTATTGTTTGTACACCAAATGATCAAATCCTTAAATAATAAATACGTCCATTATCCTTTCTACATCGATCGATACGCAAATATCGCGTTTGATAATATTGTTTATAATAACGATAATAATTATCGAGCAGCGATTAGCACCGATAGGGCCCTTCACAGCCGGCGGCATTGTGGAATGACGTGTTTGCTACGAGGGATATAAAATGAATAAAAAGAAAATCGCTCCCGAACTAAGTCTCGCGGCTGCTCTGTCCGGCAGTATCAGTATTGTAAGTATTTCTGGATATTTCTCATTTTCAATGAACATTCCCAAAAATTAAGGAGGTTCTCAACTGTTTTATTTGTGGTGAATTGAAATTGTTGTCGTATGGTCCCATTTTAGAATCTGCAGTGGTACCTCCCCGGTATATCGGTGGCCGTTTATGTAAAAAATATTTTCATACATATTTATCCTCCAATAACTAATGTATATTGTGAAGTGCGGCTAGTGACGACGAAAGTTTCAATTGTATAGTGTCTATTTTACTTATAGTGTAGAGTTAATATACCTAATTTTAAGATCGAACAACCATAGAACAAATAGGCTGGTATAATTATGAATTCGTATTTAATGTGACATGATACCAATAAATAATACTGCAATATCGATCGTCGTTTGTAATAATAACTTATTATGTACCTGTAAAGCGTATTTAAAGATAGACGAGTTGTAACGACTTACACTAAAACTGATATAGGCTTGTAAAATTGAATTACAAAGCACTGTCATTTATGTGTGGAAATTGGAATTATGTTAGTTATGTATTGCTGTTGCGTAGATATTAAAATTTGATAAGGTTTATGATGCTTCTGCGAAATATAATAAATGTGTACCCATTTGAAAATTATGACAGCTATGAGCCAAATATAACTAGGAAGCTGATTACCTACTGGTAATCGAAGAACAATTTGTAATGCGAAATAAATATAGATTCTACTATAAACAACCCTTGTATGTTGAAAAAGAGCCTTATCATTTGCAATCTTCTGATCAATAATTAGGTCTTATAGTTCACACAACATTCGAGATGATCTACTGTTATACTAATATAAGACGAGATATGTTTATTTGATTGTTTGAATGCGCTTAAATTCAATAACAACTCGACTGGTTAGATACATATGTTTCCCTGAATGTTATGGGCTATATTATATATACAAAGGAAGAAGCTGGGATAGACCGCTGGTATACTACTTGTAGTCAACGGTCGTTCAATAATAAAGCAATATATTTAAAAATTGAAGCGTAAAAAATAATTACTTTGAAATGAACTTTGTTTCTTGTGAAATATTTTAGCTATGCGAATTGATAGTGATTAAACGTACCTACTCAATTTGATTAGATAAGAGAAATTCTGATTAGTATTAATTAAATCACTTCCTGAATATTTATAGATTGACACGTATACAGTTAGAAGAATTCTCTAACTATTTGAGTATCAAGAAAAATAATGCTTTTCTGCAAATAAAGTCATAATGTGAAAAAGAAAATACACCTACTAATACTTATTAATGAGTTTTTTACATATAATAATTTTAAACATTTTGTACTACGCAATACAGTACAATACTACTAGTATTTTATACTTTTTTCTCTGAGTAATCGTTAAATATGTTAAGGAAACAATTATATGGTACCACAATTGGTAGTTAAGGCGTGAGCGTAGAACCGAGGGGTCCTGGGTTCAAATCCCGGTGGGGACGCACAAAAAAAAAATGTCTCGGTCTGGCAGGACACAGAAGGCTGATCACCTACTTGTCCGTAAAGAAAATCGATCAGTGAAACAGATGTTCATCATCTGCCCCATACCCCACTAGGGAACACGGGACTTCACTACTACAATTGTTAGAGAAGACAACGTAATCAACATTGTTATTTATGAAGTAGACAATATTTTATTAGCTAGCATTTGCATTACTTATGAAATTTCCGGTATCCACGCTCGAATCGCTCGTTCGATAGACATCTTTAGTACAAAATTTCATTATATACCAGAATATTCAGCAAACGAAACGTATTTTACAATCTAAATAGACATAAACAAACAAAAACTCTCGTGTATTTGTGAACTATTATATTTACCATACAGTAAGCGTTTTCTATTTAAAAAACATTTAGGTACCATTAGAAAGCTGTATGTTTATCTTAGACTAGCAGTTCGCCTCGGCTCCGCCAGTGGTACATATATAGCCTATATCACTGGGCGAGGTTGCAAGCTTCTAACGGTGAAACTCGGTTTTTAAATAGGTCCAGTAGTTTTTGAGTTTACCCATTACAAAAAAACAAAAAATCTAATTCTTCCTCTTTATAATATTAGAGTAGATATAGCAGTCGTAAACCCATTGGTAAAAGTATATATATCCGAGTACTTTATATCACCAAGAGATCACGTTTCTATCGAACATCCAACAAAGAATTTTTCGAATCCGTCCATTGGTTCTGAGATCAGCGTGTCAAAACAAACAAACTCTTCAGCTTTATATTATTTACCCGTAGATTATGCTTGATCAACCCTGGCGACAATCAAGCTGGAATAACGTGTGTATGATGGAGCAATGTATATTACACAATATTGTTATTATTTCATACATAACCTATATAATATACAATTGATAATAAATCACAACAGTTCATATATAGTGACCATCGATTTATCCTTCAAAACAACCTTGACTTGAATATTTATTGAGGAACAGATAGCGGTGACGTCATCATCCATTGCGTAGCGGACGATATAATTATATCTGTATATAATATAACTGCTATGCTATAAACGAATTGATAAATATTTTAATATGTTTTGCTTCGTGTTTTTAGGGACCCTATTGACAAGACTTTACTGTCTGTCCATCTGTCCTGGCGATATCTAATTAATCGTGATAGTTAAAATTTTTGATATGATATATTTCTGTCGCCGCTATAACAAATAGTGAAATAACGAGGTTAAGCAAAGTTGGCACGGCGAAAAATTAGATGGGTTGTTGTATTGATGATTAAAATTTGTGTTTTTTATTTGAACGATTTGTATAAAATATTTGCTTGAACGTAATAAGCTCCGTGACTGCTGGTGTGAAGTTGAAAATTATTTCACCATTATCTAATATATAAAATTCTCGTGTCACAGTTTTCGTTGTCAAACTCCTCCGAAACGGCTGGACCGATTCCTATGAAATTTTGTGTGCATATTAGGTATGTGTGAGAATCGGCCAACATTTATTTTTCATACCCCTAAAGGATAAGAGTACCTAAGGCAGAACAGCGTTTGCCGGGTCAGCTAATAATCTATATTATTAATTCGGCTAAGTAACAGGATAAATAGAAAATTGATAAGATTTGTATGAAAAAATATGTACCTAACTTATGTTATTCTTACAATATGTAAGATGGTATTCTGTGTTTAAGGATGTTGAACTATCACAAAATCCTCTATATTTAATACCTACTTACATCTCGTTTACATTATTAGAATGATTTTTATAGAACTTTATCATTTTTGTTTCAGTTAGTATCAATATTTACCATAATATTATGCATAATAGCGCTAATATACCGATATGATTGCGAGGCAGGATCAATTTCTTCAGCATCGGGAAGTGATTATTTTTTAACGACCTTGTACAGGGTGTACATTCAGGGTAAGAAATTATATGTATATTTTTTATTGATTATATTTTAATAATTTAAACTACCGAGTTTCTTGTCTGCTATTCTTTGTAGACTGTTTTCCGAACCGATGGTAAATGTATGTTAAGAAGTCTTATTGAATAAATAAATGTGTGAGCTTAGAGCATTTTTTTTAGATGATGCCTGCCAAAACTCACCTGCGCCTGAAAACCTTACGAGGTCCTACTCAGTGTTCGTACTCACTTCAATAACTTTAAGTTTTGCTGTCGTCAACCTTATATCAGCGGCCGCTTTGATGTCGGGTAAGTTTTAGTTAGAAATCGTATATATTATGTGTAGGTATCTTACTAATATTATGAACGCGAAAGTTGTGATGATTGTTTCTCTTTCATGCGAAATTTGCTCATCGTATCTCTATGAAATTTGCTACAGAGATAGATTATTGTCTGGATTAGCACATAGGCTACTTTTTACCGTTTTTTATGGAACCTGGGACCATGCGAGTGACGCCGCGGGTTACATAGGTGTGAATTTATGTTTTATAACTTGTGACTAAAATCATTACCATCCGTGTCAATTTTCAAACTTGATCTTTGTAAAAAATATTCAAAGTCTTATACGTAGCATAGTTTTAATTACTCGGTATAATATTTCGTTTGCTCGCTCGTATTCAACCACCGGGCTAACAGATACGCATCAATACACACTGCCATAATTGAAATCGAAGGATAATTACAAACGGATGTTTGCTTTAGCTATGTTATTCAACGGTATACCATTAATTGATAGTAAATCTACTTATCTGAAATGTGGTTTGTAAATTATTCATTTGTAACAGCGATTTACATAGCGATCATAATAAAAAAAAATTCAATAACTGCAAGTTAAAATCGGCTAAGGCAATTTTTACAACTGATATATATTATAGGTTATATGAGTGAGACCAACGTATCTTTGAAATAGCGAAAAATTTACTAAAGATTTTGAATTGCCTCTGTTGACTACTTCAATTCTTTGTCTGTTTTAATGCTATCTTTCTGAATTTTATTGTTATATATGCTTGCAAGCTATTAGAAGTGAAAACCTGGATATTGACGACATCCTTCATTTCAGAAATAAGCTGCTGGCACAGTAATACGTAATTAAATAATATAAATGCCACCACGACCACAGAATGATTGATGATTAACAGATGTGACTTTTTAAGGAATTTTATAGGACTTATATATGTAGTTAAACAAACTAAACTTAAAAAGCCTGAATTGGTGATTAAATTATTTTACGAGTTTGAGATCTTGTTACTTATGACGTATAGTTTCTTTTATTTTGGCTTGTCGGTGTTATAAAGTAGATATAACACCGACAAGCCAAAATATAATATAGAATAGAAGTAAGATATATGTGACATTTGTCGAATGTTTAAGGCACTTTAAGATTTTAATGAATCAACCAAGCTATAAGTTTACATTACAGCAGCGATAGGCGAAGACAGTTCACGATACATAAGTGTGACGACATACATTTACGTGGGTGTGTCGGTAGCGGTGCTGGTGGTAGATCTCACTTTTGCTACCCACTTCGGTATGGATTATACCACTTTGAAGAATCAGCTGGTAATTATAAAAAATTAACATACGAAAACGTTCAATTATAAAAGTAAATACACAGGTACATGAATAAAGATTTGAATGTGAATAAAATTGTTTGTGTTGTCGGCCATTACGTGTCAAGCTTTCGTTTTGATATCCTTATTAAGGGTGTTGTGAAAAAATCTTATTAGACATTTTGAGCCAGCCGCCATGTTTGCAAGATTTTCATCAAACGCGCTAAGAATTGAAAAGAAGCGCGGCACATACGAAAAGTGTTTCCAATAAAAAGAACCGTATCGAAATCGGTCCAATCGTTTGCGTGCTACGATTCCACATATAGACACATCGACGTCAAACTCATACCCCTATTTTGCGCCGGGCTTAAAAAAGACTGACGACGATTATGGCAAGGACTTCCTTCATAGCTGACGTATGAAATAACACTAATTATGATTTTATTTCTTATCAGGACCAGAATTCAGCGGGCGTACCATTTAACTACGAGACGGATATCCTTAGGATGTCAGCTCTGCTGTTAATGACATTGGTGTTGAAGGGTTACGTGTTTCATTTGATCAACATTGTTATTCTGGTGTGCTTGATAATATACGTGGTGGAGCACCATAAGAACATCCACAGGAACGAGGTAGGAGAATGGTTGCTCAAAGTCTTGAGGATTTATTAATATTTTGGATATATTAAATGATAAATTTTGAAATAGAAAAGATTTGATCTCGAGGCGGGATTGTTACGGTTGGGCAAAAAACGCGGGTTCGTATCCCGCCTCGGGATCAATTTTTTTCTATTCATTCAAAATCATTTATAAAGCATTTCAATGCTATAAAACTAAAAATTAAATATATTAAATATTTAGGATCATTGACGATTTAGATTCAATGTTCAAAGTTGAAGTCAAAATTGTATTTTTGTTTTAACTACAAAAGTTAAAATAATAACATAATTAACCATAAAAGTGCCTTTTTGTTAGTTTCGGAATTCCGAAGTTTGTTTGATTACTTTTAAGGTATATTCATAGTAGAATTTATTATACCTAGTCTTGCCATAAATATTGTAATAAAGAAAAAAGAAAATTGTTAACTGCAAATAACATTTA
>NC_052122.1:11441864-11446875 GCF_012273895.1 Zerene cesonia | reverse complement strand
GATTCGAAATTCAAATGTAATATTTTTTTATAATTAAGTGTAACAGTATTTATGGCCAGACTAAGTATATACATATTTTTATATAAATTATTATATTCTTGCAGCACGCTATCCACAAACTGGGAATACTAAACGCTTATGAGTAAGTAAATTCATAATATTTATATAATACATTTAGACCAGCCGTTAAAAAACTGTTTTAAACACAGAATTTCAAGCAATTTGTTTATTCCTTATATTAACGCGTAATATATACAGTTATATATATAAAATCGTTGAATCCACAGTTATTCGAGATCACAAGAGGGCACGTGGCCAGCACGCTCAGATCTGTTTTTAGATGATCAGAGAGGGTGAGTCATTAAAAGCACTTGCATTGTTATGTAAAAGTATTTATATAACACATGGATATTAGCTTCACCTGTATGTTTGTTTATATCACACTCCTTACACTCGGATTTGACTTATTTTAAAGGGACAGATTTAATTCAAACTTAATACAATAATCGAGCATCGATGACAATACTATAATTTCATGTTTCTCTTGTTATCCTGATTAGGATCTATCCTATAAGTGAGACAATTTAGTTCAAACTATCATTAAAGGTGTTTTAGTTCTATAGTTATATTCCAAGATTGTCAGGGTCTTTGACATGGCGTAGTATTTGATAAATTTGTGTTTTGTTTAATGTAAAGTAGAATTTATAGTAGTTATGAATTCAATTCAATTTTATTTTATGAATGGCAGTGTAGTAGTTATGAAAGTCTGAGCTTTAGTAAAAGTCAGGGCTTCTGTCGAATAATTATGGACCACGTAAACAAATGAGCCTGTCAGTAACAAGGATAAAGGTTTATACAGTTTATTTCCATACGGTAACTATGTACCTGTCGATATATATCAATACCTAGGTTACCTACCTACTTATTCAAATATTTATATTTACCGCGATATATTAACATGCGAATGCAACTAATATACTTACATGTAGCATACACATATAACGCTAATTTCCAATGACGTCATAGACTACCATGTACAGCTTAAAGTAATAACAAATTTAATTTATTTTACAGGAATTCACATTTAAATCGCGCATTCAGCCACAATGATGAGATTCCAAGACACCGAGATAATCCGTTAGCCGAGATTCCTAGGTAACGTTAATTTAATTAGAAATGTTAACACGTGTCCCACACTTTTTGCGTATTTTACTGAGCGAATATTATTTGAATTTATTAGCTACGTATTCACTTGGATCAGGAAAATGTCAGTTTTAAATTTGTAAACTTGGGCGTTTACTCGGGCAGGATTGGGGCCAGCGCCTAGAATTTTCCTAAACATAAATCCATACCATCATACGTCCATAATGCCTACGAGCTTTTATGCCACTGTCCACCATGCTGACATAGTGTAGGTTGTGACATAGTGTGCCCGTGCCCGTCAAACCGTTTAGTATTAGAACATATTTACTTTTATCGGTTGCAGCAGTGATACTGTGAAGTGTTAAAAAAATCAATAAATCGCTGTATTTTTTCAACTCAGTCTCAAATTATAAACCTTTTATTTAAATCGTTGGCTTTTACCACAAATAATTTGTTTTAATGTTGTATTTTGTAAGTAACTGCCGCAAACTTATTTAGCTACCATAATAGCATAATAATTAACCACACAAAAATTATTTACTGAATAAATCATGACGTTGTCTATACCTTTCCTAATCTATATATTATGTATATACAATTCTCGTGTCCATTTTAGCTCTCACACTTCAGAACAGACTAAATCGATTGTTTTAAAAAATTACGTACACGGGGTAGGTTGGAGAATATGCAGTATACCATTTTTATATCCCTAGATGACAAATAAAAGGATAAGTAATTTAGTGAACCTAATAAACAAGATGCTTATCAGAATAAATAATAAACACCACATATTTTCTACAGTCGACCGGAACGCTCAGATTCCTGGCTGCGAGGTCAATCAAATCATCCCACAGGCCTCGGAAACCGTCCATTCTCTTACCTGGAAGAACCCAAGCGATCACCGAAGACCTCAACGCCAGAACCCAATTGGCGCCGTGACTGGCCTCCCCCACCACCAGTACCAGCTCCCGATTACAGCCCCCCAGCTCGGAGACTGAAATCCGCTTTGAAATCTGGATATCCATAACATAACACAACAATATTAACTCTGGCAAATGTTAAAAACAAATACCTTATTAGGAAGGATGCGTGATCCGTGCTGTAAGTTTACAAAAAAACAAATAATTCTGTTTTAGTCATTTCTATACTATTCTAATCCTTAGCCTAATTTAACCAGATTGTAAATAAATTATGTATTTATCTAAACATATGTGATATGTGACATCTAAATAAATGATAATTTAAGAAAAAACTTTTTATTACATTCACAAATCACAATGGTTGCGATATAACCCTGTTTCGACACGTCGTTAAATCAATCATGAAAAATAAACACAAAAATACATCTTATTTACACAGTTTATTAAAAAAGGAAATCAATTCTTACGATTTATACACACATATTTTATATAACATCATCACTTTTCAATTACAAAATATCAATATTAATAATAAAATATTTTACACTAATTATAATAAATATATAAAACTGAACGACTTAGTGTTAAAACTTTGAACGATTCGTAATTTAGAGTCGCTTATCTTAAATTGATTGGGGATTTGTTTCACAATTACCAAGAAAATTCAAATCTAAACAAATGTGTAATCCGACGTCGAACATAAACTGAAAAGTTAGAAGCGGAATGGTTAAAAATAAATATATTATTTTATTTTACATCTATTTCAATACAAACACACATCGAATTTTATTCCAATCGGTTCTGTAGTTTTTGCGTGAAAGAGTAATAAACATACACAAATCCTCACAAACTTTCGCATTTATAATATTAGTAGGACATGCAAGATTGCATGAGGAATAAAATACAAGCGCGGATTTCTGCCGCTTGGAAATGTGCTGCCCCTTGTAAGGGTTATACACGCTAAAATTTCGCTGTCTGTTTGTCTGTCTATTAGCCTGAATGTCTAAATAATTTTAATATTTTCCAAATTAATAATTTCGTTTCCTGCCACCCATATTTCACGTGCCGCCCGAGGCCATGCCATACATAAGGTTATATATAGGGTGTAATACCACCTGAAGGAAAGTATGCTTATTGCTGTTGAAAAAAATTAAAAAAAAAAACCCCATAGATAACATCTCATTACGTCGTCATCATTACTACGCTATATGGGTCCAGGCTATCCACCACGCTGGCCAAGAGCGGGTTGGCAGATGTCACATGTCGTAGAACTTTTGAGTCTCGGATATGCCGGTTTCCTCATAATGAATTGCTTCACCGTTTCGAGCACGCATTTGAAGCAGTGGTGGCTCAGTGGAGACTTTGAACTTAAAACCAATAAGACGGGTGTTCGAGACCGAGCGAGCGAACGGGACATAATTTGATTTTACTAATGTTAGTAATTAATAATTATCATTGACGTAATTTATCCTTTTAAATAAAACGATTGCAATTTCCCCGTTTTTGTAACGTCCTTTCTTAGTTGCGACATAATTGCGTGTATAAATAATTAAAATGAGAAATCTTTGAATGCACTATCTTTCTTTTAAGAAACAATGGAAAGATTATTGAATATAATTCTCTATCTACAGTATTCTGAGACCTCTCCCTCGAGGTGGCGTCACAAAATTCCAGCCTATATTAAACGTCAAAAGTCAACAACAACAAAAAATATTAAAATACAAATTACAACGGGATAATATGACACAAATCCCAATCATATTTATAAAATTGATGTTTCCATACTTTACTCTAGCGCCCGAAGTTGAAAGAACTAAATTTTTTCCAAGTAAAATACATTAAATGAGTACTATAAAAAATACTGTAGGAAATCAGCTTAGATAAAAAACGAATCAGTTCTTACAACATCAGACTTGCTACATAGAGCTTATAGTAATTTTCATATCACAAATAAGACAATATTTTTACTCTCTTATATTTTGTATCGTAGTGACGTAACTCCTTACTAGTTAACTATGTGTAGAACAATCTCTGTAGATATGTTGCAGCTATATTGTAAAATCCGTTTAATTATAATACGTATAACTACTCATATTAAAACAACAATATATATATCTTATTGCTATGTGAAATTACTTTTGATATAACAACGTTTGCTTGCTATTTTGTTCACGGTATAACAAATAATAGAAATAGAAGATTATAATTGATATAAAAAAATATAAAGAAAATCATATTCACGAAAGCAATTATTTATTAAACTTATATTCTCTTTAATTCTCTTATAACCCAAACGGCTGAACGGATTTTAATAATTTTCGGGTTGAAGGATTACGGATTGGTCTACACTTGGATTAGAAATTATAAACAATAACAGCATTAAACTGTCGGAACTCGTTTAAATTTAAACAAGTTAACGTAAGGACCAGCTTTCAATTAAAAAAAGAATCATAAAAATCGGTTCACCTAGTATAAAGTTATGAGGTGACTGATACGAAAGAAAAATATGGTGGAATTGACAAACTCAACCTCTATTTTGAAGTCGGTTGAAAACTCACAAATAAACATTTCCCATTCAGAGCCGGGGCGAGCAATTCATCATAAACTATAATACGGGTAAAATATATTTAGGTCGCACAAATTTACTTTTGAGTATATTTCACATACATATGTCACTGTACAATTGTAATCTGATGAGAATTTGTGATCCATAATGATATGGATCTGACTACAATTTAATGCTTTTTTTGGGGTCTATCTATGTGAAACCATTATATCGCGAAATGGGCGCTCAATGTAACAGTTAGGTTAAGTTCCATTGACTTAAAAACTACACAGACATAGGTGTCCGGCTCTGACAGACGTTTTAGAAACGTAAGCTTTCCGCACAATAGTCATACACGGCGATATATCGCATTATAGTATAGCGTAATATAATGCGTTACTAT
>NC_052122.1:11345877-11441724 GCF_012273895.1 Zerene cesonia | reverse complement strand
TTTCGCGAGTTAATAATCTAACGATTTCTACAATATTACTGTGACACCTACTAAATACGTCATGTATAAAATATAACAAGTCGAACACCGTTTAAAATTTAAAAAAGTCGGTAACACGTGGAACGATTAATTATTGCTTTCTCTATAACAAACGGATTTTAGAATACGGCGATAGATATTCTCGTATCATTCGATACACTTCAAATATTGTCGAATGGTCAGCTAATTCGCAACACGATTGTAGGAACGGAGTTATTGCTGTATGATCGTAAAATTAAAACGTGGAATTCGTAAATATTCCAAGGCACGAAACACCCCCTTACAACCGATATTTACACATTTACACAAATCTTCTCTTACATCTGTATGTACACACACGATATAATTTTCACACGCCGTCCGTTTTGCCATCGTTCTTCGCTTCCATTACGGTTTGCTTGCTTTTAACATCTCCGTCCCTCACTTTGCAAACTTTCGCCGAGTCGTCTTCCTTTTTGCTCTTCAAATAGACGTCGCCGGTGTCCTCACAGGTTCTCTGATTGTCATCGTTGGAGAGTGTGAGCTCGAACTGCGCTATCAATTGGCTCAAGACGCGTTTCAGGTCGAAAGACTCCTTGTCTATTGAGACCGGAGTCTGCAGCAAGTCGCAGTTCCCATTATCGCAGCTGTTTTCGTATTCCCGCTTCATGGACTTGAGTTCGCCGACTACTAATATGATTCCCGGGTTTTCTTTCAACGCCGCTTTGAGGAAAGCGCCTTCCTTGGAGAAGAGGAATACAGCTGGGATCTGTATATCGTCTTTTCCATCTCCGGACATTGCGAAGAGGGCGGTGCTTTCGTGAGTCGAGTCCTTGATGTTGTCCAGAACGATGGCCAGGTGGGCGCCAGCGTCTTGAAGGTTCCGGACCTTTTGTGCGAAGGTGCACTGTCCACGGGTGGCGATCGCGAATTTTCCAGAAATCTCCTCCTTGTTCTTGATAGTGGAACAGGCATCTGCCGGTATCGCGAAGTGCACGGTGCCTACGTACCTTTCGCTGCCCGTGATTTCCTTGCCGAAATGCCCGGGGCCGGCCGGGAAGACTTTGTCGTTAATCTTGACCCCGGCCGCTACTACGCCGTTCTCGGCATCGCTGAGTGAATTCCATTTGGACATTTCGCGCATGAATGTGAGTCCCTCCGCTGCGTCCTTTTGAGATTTAGCCTGAAATTATGAGGTTTCATTTAAATTATTTTTTTTTTATTTGTCTTTAGCATTTTCAGCTCAGTGTTTCAAATACACATCTTGACAATGTATTAATATACACATAGTTTTATATTATTATATAAAACTTTGATTTTAAACTATTTGTAGGTTATTAATCTCATTAATCATTAACTATTCCTCAAATATCATTATAAAAATATTTCCCCCAAGGGGTACCTACACAACATAAATGTCAATTCTCCCTTCCCCCCATGATTTTCATAAAAGTCTACAAAGGGGTACCTTACAAGAAAAATCTCTCTCGCCACCTGTTAATTAAAAAAAAACAGTAGCAGCACGACTGCTACTGTTTTTTTTGGACGTCGTGTGGGACTGCCGATAGAAGTGAAAACGGAACTATTAAGTTGAGAGTAATTAAAACTATATGCAAAAATTATAAGAAATTTTTTTTATGTACGCGCACATAATACAGTCAGAAATAGTCGATGTATTAGTGTACACAGGCTACTGCGCGTGCGCTAGTCTGGCTCTCCATAGCTATAGATATACTATTATCATTAGCATGTCGGTGACGCGAACCGAGTATTTTACCCTCTACCAAAACGCTCAACGCGCCTAAAGAAGTTTTCACTTCAAAAAAGAAAGTCCATCACCGTAATAGCCGTATACAGCAGCTGCACCCGCCCGTCGGGCAGCGTGATCACGGATATGCCCATGTCGGCGAGCGCGTGTATCTGCCGCGGATCGTTGAGCGGGCGGAGGCGCGCCGGCGGGCGGGCCGCGCTCGAGCCGAGCATCTGCCGCATCGGCCGGCGGACCTTCTCCGCCACCAGCGACGCCGTGTTGGGACACGTTCTGGAATGTTCGCCGGCTCTTTACGAGGGTAATGCGTGAGAGTTTTTCGTATGCGTGAGTCGTGCACGCTTCGGCAGAAATTGGGCCATCTTACAGCGGGGAAGTACCATATACCCACAGGATACCGAAGTGAAATGGTGGCATGCCAATGGAAGTCCATTTCTCATTTCCACTCATCAATCCTTTCCTTTTCCCTTACCCCTTAATAGCGGGCAGCGCATCCGCAGAGGCACAACCTCTACAAATGTTCATGGGCGGTGGTGAAGTCTTACCATCAGGCGAACCACCAGCTCAGTTGCTCGCTGTGACATAAAAAACACTGGGTTTGTGGCGTAGATACACAGGGGCTAGCCAAAGCAATTCCCTATGCGCTCGGGGCATTGCCAGGAAATCTCAATCGAACTGAACTTTGACATATGACCACATAGACACTGATTACAAAAATTAGGTTATGAAAGACAGAGAGTGAATAATTTAATTTAAAAAAATTGTACATATACTAAGGAACCACCTAAGAACCAATGCCTCTTTTTTGCTTTAATGTAATTTATACATTGAATTAAATTTAAAGAGATTTCCTCAATCAATGTTTTCAGTTTTAACGAACTATACGCAGATATAAGCAGTTAATATTAGAATTAAATAACTAGAAATAAATAGAATTAAGAAACAACATTATCTATTATTATATTGATTAAAGTCGACTAATCATAAACAATAAGATGTCAAGATACACGCATACTGCAGCCGTCTCATGAAAGCACCAAAAACACAACACTTACTTTCTATATTTATCATCATCATCATCATCCATCTGGATGTCCAATTGCGTCGCATTCTTTCCATCGGTCGCCAATGATAACGGCAGAAAATGGGCTTCCGTCGTCAACACGTAGTCCTCTAATTTAATTGGCAAGTCCTTGTCTTCACCGAACAGCATATATAGGTATTTAAACGTCTCAGCAAGGACGAAGGAATCCATTCTGTCTTCGTGTATCCTTGTTCTGACGTCATTGACGGCTGCATACCCGCAAGGCACTCTGGTGTATTGCTGTAACGCTTTTAGTACTGTTTTGCCGACTTGCAAGTAGTGGTCGTCTTCCGTCGCTCGGTGGAGGAAGTAGGTGGACTCTAGGAATTCGGGACGGAGTGGGTGTTGGCCCCAGTGTACCTGGCAATTAATTATATTATTATTATAATCTACAAATACATACAATATATGTGTGGTTACTGAATAATTTGGGTGAATTTGCCATAGACAATGAAGATTCTAAATGACTACAGCTAAGTACTCTGTATTTTGCTATAATCAAATAATTTGTCCATTATCATATTTCTGTAAGTTCATTGTTTCTGCGAATAATATAGCGAATAATAGCGACTGCATCAGAAGCCAAATGAAAACAAATGTACATTTTAAATTGTCAAAAACTTTTATATATTAACCGCGCGGAAAATTTATTTATATTATATATATATATATATATATATATATATATATACACTACCCGACTTTTAAGTAGATATAAGTTAGCTTTAATACAAAAAGTTGAATGAAGTTTAGAAAAAATAAATCTTAATTTCCCAATCTTACTCGTCTTTTCTCTCTCATGAGCACCTCTTCTTGCTAATAAAAAATCACCTCTCCTGAAGTCACACTCCTAGGCGACCAGAAAATACAGACCAACAACAACTCACCTGAAAGTCGCTCGTAAAAGCCTCAGGTATGAACGTGTGCCGCTGCATCACTTGGTACAGCATCTCGTGCGTCTCGACCGCCGGCCGAACGTCGCCCAATAGCACCTGCAGGCCCGGCCAGAAAGCCAGCAACGCGTCCATGAAATTTCGCGATTGGAGATGCGGCCTGGAAACAAACACTACACTTAATATCCAAACATTTTACATCCTTACTCATATTACTCTATCATCACTACATAGTACAAGGCAGAGTCGCTTCCGGGGTCTGTCCCTATGTATATATGTATCTATGCTTGGATCTTTAAAATAAAACCAGTTTATTTCTCAACCATACAATAAACACATACAAACAAAACGTTGGTCCTGTACTAGATAATAATCTGTCTGTACCGCGGGGCGCAGCTAGTATAAATATAGTATACTAGCTGCGCCCCGCGGTCTCACCCGCGTCCCCATCCGTCACCCGTGTCCCTATCCCGTAGGAATATTGGGATAAAAAGGTGCCTATATGGTATTCCAGTTGTCCAGCTATCTACGTACCAAATTTCATTGCAACCGGTTCAGTAGTTTTTCAAAGCAATGATCTGACCGTGCATGCCCACCTTTAAACTCAAACATTTATTTATTTAATTAGAGTTTTTAAATCTAGTAATGAAAAAACAATTTTTTGTATTAAACTCACCTATGCATATGAACGGCCAGCATAATAGGACCCCTGCTTATATACTTCATGACAGCATTGTAGTGTCTATTGAACCTGGCTAGGTATTTCTCGTCTCCAAGCAAAATGTATGCTTTGAGACAGTACTCATAGTAGGAGTCTATTCCGGCACCAACGCCTGAATCTTTCCGGACCCAATCACCTGAATGTATGTTTATTACTGTACCCATCAGGTCGGAAGTTCTGAAATTAATGTTTTTTTGTTATAAGTATGGTAAACAAACTAAGTTTCTTAAAGAACATAAGTGTTGATTCATTATTTTATTCACTCTCATACATTAACTTCTCAAAATCTCAACACACCTTACGAGTTACAAATTTCCAAAATTTTATGACAAAAACTACAAACGGTTTCAAGTCTTCATCCTTAGATGACCTTATAAAATTTAATTTAAAAGTAAATAAGTGTGGAGTTAATGATTTGACTTTTTTTTATTTTGGTAAAGCATAAATCAAAATAATCGAAGCATAAATTTTACTCAATTATGTTGTTTAGAATCAAGAAGGTCTGAAGGTCAATTTATTGTCAATAAATACATTAAGATTTATTTATCAAAATAAGCAGGTACATTTTCTTTACAAAGAGAGATATCTTCGTAACCAAACTGTATACCAAAGGTATATAAAAGAAGCATTAATTTTGTTTGTGATAATTACGTCATAAACTACTTGTTTCTTAATTTTTTGCTATATTAGCTTTATTCACACCTGTGTCTTATCTTCCACAAGCCGTCCATAGCCTTGTGTGCTTTCTGTTCGAAGACAGGGTTGCCCGTCAAACGCGACAGGGCTGCCATCTCCAATATCATCGTCCCTGCGCACGCGGTGCACGTTTCTCGCGATTCTGACAACCCTCGGATGCCGTGACGGAGGTTCACCTTTAAATAAATATTGAAATTAGTTAGCGGCACTTTAATATATTGAAGACTTGCCAGTCATTATTTGGAATTATTTGAATATTGTGTATACATATCTACTATATAAAAATAAGTCGGGTTTTCCTTCCTGACGCTATAACTCCAGAACGCACGAACCGATTTCCACGGTTTTGCATTCGTTGGAAAGGTCTTGGGCGTCGTAAGGTTTATAGCAAAGAAAATTCCGGGAAAATTTCAACAGAAAAGCGGGAAAAACGAAGCCATCTGGTGGCGAAACGAAGTTCGCCGAGTTTGCTAGTTTATAATAATTTCTTTACAGTGAACGTCAGACAGGTTGGTCTATTCAATATATTTAAATTTGATACATTTAATTGATTATTAATTTTTCAACATTAATTGGAAATTATTGTCAAATTTTTTTTTTCTTCTTTTTTTGGTTCTCAGGCAAACTGGCAGATTACACATCGATCAGAAGAATTTTAAAAGATTACATATAATAGAAATTTACATAAATTATTGATTTTAGGGAGGAATCCATAATTAATTAGTAATTAAAATAAATTAATTTAATGACCAAAGTAACTAATAAAAAAAAATATTAAATTTTTATGTTCGACATAAGAAAATCGTTTAGAAATTCTGTAACAAAATTTGTGTTTGGTTTCTCTCTAATTAAATTTTACAATACTAGATTAATATTTATTCGATCATTCAAATATTATGCAAAATCCAGCGGTGGTATGTTGTCACATATAAAATATTTGTATAAAGTAAGGAAAGTGGAACACATTTTTGAAATGGTTGTTTTATACGGTATGCAAGGAACGCTTAAAACCAAACAAGAAAAATCAGAAGTACTAACTAAACTAAAAGTACTAACTAACTTGAAAAGTAGAATAAAAGTATTACAAGAAACCACATTTGTTTTTATGTAAAACTACCCGGCTTCACTATTGGTACGTTTTTTTTTCTCTATAAGAACATTCCATGTGCTCAAACAAATCTTAAAAAAAAAGTTGCCCACTTCATTGAGTTGCCATTCTCAAGTTTTATCCTTTAGCAACATATTTTGCGATATTGTAATCATTGAAATAATGATTCGTATTGGATGTGATGGTTCTTAATCATCTCAATAGATGGCGTGGGGTGCCCCTTAGGCATATAAAACCGAAAGAGTAGAAGAAATTCGATTACTGTGGCGGCCGGCGGGATCACGGGTGACCGAGAGGCTAGGCATTGCTACGGTTTGGCAAAAAACGCGGGGTCGAATCCCGCCTCGTAATCACATTTTTTCTATTCTTTCAAATTTTCTCATATTTTGCGATTAATTTTTATTAATATAGATTTATAATATAATAATATTCCATTTTACAACAACAACTTACCCTCCCATGTGGAATGCCTGTAGATGTATTGAAGGCAGGCAGCAACCTTCTTCCTAGATCTTCGGCTTTTTCTAGAAGCTCACCGTTATACCATTGCAGGGCTGGTACTTCGTTTTTTAGGGCTGTCGCTAATACGTGAGCCGAAAGAAGTCCTCTGAAATAAGAAGTATGCACCTTTATAAATACATATTATCCTGAAGATAATGATTCATATCTTTGGACACCATTTTTGAGCGACAACATTATTATTTTTCAACTGAATCCAAAAACCTACCTATGAGATAACACTATAACATGCAATTTTCTCCTCTTTATTGTGGAGCCATGGTGTTGTTTTTGCCAATTAACTATAATTACATTATATTTTTGTCCCATGGTAAGAGTATAGAGAGCTATTTATCAATTTTAAATTGGTAAGATAACAATACAATCAAATAATACAAGAACTCATAAACTTACGAGATCTTTCTTGTTGTAATTAATAAATTATTGTTGCATAAATATTAACTAGCTCCTAACAGACACAGGTAAAAATCTTCACACATAAACCAATATTTACTCCGTTAAACTATTAATATAATATCCAGTTTCCAGTTTCGTGAATGTCATACATACTGTTGAGTGGTTTATATTATTTCATCAAATTAAAGCCTTGTACTAAAAATCGTAAGAAAATTTAACGTTTAAATCAATGCTTAGTATTACAAAATTTGCAATTTAAATTTATTATGCACCAACCTGATTATCAATGAATACAAAACAACATAGAAATAATTGGATACCATTCTGATTTAGGACGAAATAACAACAATTCAGTATCAAACACAAAAGGAATCGAATCAATCTTTACCGAGAAACATTCCCAGAAAAAAATTCAGTCCATTTGTAAAACGCATTCGTTTTTGGCACATCCGTTGATTAAGTTCTTATTCAATAAATAGATAAATGTTTCAAACGATTTGAAAATAGAAGGAGGTTATAAATTCGACTGTATTTTTGTGTTTGTGACCTCATAGCTTTTTACTGGGTGAACGATTTTTATGATTCTTTTTTATATTGAAAGCCGGCACATGCCATGTGGTTTCATTTAAATTTGGTCTAGTTCTGACAATTTGAAGGTGGTTTAGATCAAAATAATTATTATTTAGTGAAAACGTTGATTTAACCTAATGTGAAATTGACTAGTTAAATTTCTATTGTATAGCTGACATACTAGCTGCGCCACGCGGTGTCACCCGCGTAAGTTCGTATCCCGTAGGAATATCGGGATAAAAAGTTGCCTATGTGTTTTTCCAGTTGTCCAGCTGTCTACGTAACAAATTTCATTACAATCGGTTCAATAGTTTTTGAACGCGTGAAAGAGTAACAAACATACACATGCACATACATCCATCCTCATAAAACTTTCGCATTTATAACTTTATTAGGGCATATTGAATGCATATACATACCCGACCATCCGTATATTCGTCTCAAAGACTGATACAATGATGTCGTGATCGAACGTGACGTCACGAATCACTAGTTTGATGGCGCGACTGAACTCGGAGAAGTCTCCCATCACGGCCAACGTGTCCAGGCTGTCTACCAGCGTCAGTGAGAAGCTGAAACGGATATTTTGTATTTTTATTGATTTTTGTAGCAAGAGAAGGTCCATCAGCGGATTAAACTACGTATACAACCATTTAACGATTACTTCACTTCCTTTGGCGTAGGGTTTTTGAATGGGGGCTGATTGATGCGAGGTTTTTCGCTATTTATAATGCAAATTTCTAGAAAATCGGTGCTGCAGTATACGAAATTTGATAGTAGGTACGTAGATTGTGAATACACCCAGGATTTATAAAAAAATAATCGATTAAAAATTTAAAATTTAACATGGCGATCCGTAGATAAATAAATTAGATTGCAAGTGATCATTCCATGATTGCGTAATTTTAGTTGGATATATTTAATCCTACGAACTGATTAACAAAAATATCTATTATATTTATGATTAATTCAAACTTGTGTTCTATTAAAGAAAGAAAGAAAGAACGAAAGAAAACACGTTCATTATAGCACATACACATAGAGGTCATCAATAGAGGTATTAGACCCCCGCCCGCATCTCCGCTCGGATGCATTTTATGTTATCGCTAGTTAATTCTATGTTGCACAACATTAAAGGCGGATCAGTACGTAGAAGAATTATCGAATAGATATATCTAGGGTTATAAACCCTACAGTGTCCAAAAAGGGCACAAACACATTAATATGAGAAATAAGAGACCCTAAAGATCATATGATATGGTACCATGAATAGGCGCGAAATGCTAACTCTATAATAGGAAATTTTCTTAATAAACACAACTATTACAAATCAAAATGGTTGTTGCGTAGAAAGAAAAATTATGATAATTTATTTAAATATATAGAAAAACTTTTATTCAAAAAGGTAATAAAATTTCGCCATAATATAAATTGCCGTCGCAAAACTCTTTCAAAGATTTTTCAATTTCATATGTATTTCATGATTGATGTGTGGGTGCAGCTTTGCTCGCGTTAACTTATCTTAATAATTATATGATGTTTAAAGTAAAAAAAAACGGCTCCATTTTGTGTTGTCAGCTATCTTTCATTTAAATTTGATAATATATATACATATTTGATACCCATTTTGAGGGAGTTGTGAAAAAGTATTATATACAACCTTTTTATCGGTCGCTATGTGACCGATTTTCACCAAACATAGCTAAGAACCACCGCGAGGAAGTTTCTTTCAAATGAAAAAAATCTGGATCGAATTCGGTTCATTCGTTTGAGAGCTACGATGCCATTGACAGACACACACACACAGATATATGTTGAATATGATAAGTCAAACTTCTTAACAAATAACTTTCTTTGATGGTATTATATCGTTTTCGGTTTTATAGTTTTTGATATTTCTCACAACAAAAATGAACAAAATTATGTGAAAAACCGATATTTAAATAAGCACTATTTGTTTGAATATAAATAATGCAAATAATATTTAAACATAACCTTATCTATGTTTCACAATAAATTACATAAATGCCAAGTTTAAAGTATTCGCAAAAAATTCGCAGAAGCATTTATAATATAAGAACATTTAACATTTTTCGCTTCATGCCTGTGTAAAGAAGTCTCGTTATCTTTCTAATCTTAGTCCAGAAAAAAAATTAAGCCATAAATAACTAGAAATAACAAAGTATGTATTTATATCTTCAAAATTTATTATAAATATAAAAAAAAAATCTTCCAATAAAATCAGAACAAACTATCAAATTTTTATCGAGAGCATATGATAGTTGATGATTTCTTGTTACTTGATATTTTTTTTATCATTACTACATTACATTCTACTGAGCCATAATGCTCTCAATTCAGAGCAAACAAATCCTCTGTGTGTTTTCATATTACACATTCGTAGAAGTTAATCCCCATGCGCTGTTAAGGTATCAAAATACGAACATATCAAGACGTCAGATAACATCGTAATCGAAAATCAATCGTATTCGAGTATAGAGCTATTATCTCAAATGACATTCACACGGCTTAATATACATATATAGTGTTTAACAATTGCAGTTCTAGAATCATCTAGAAACGTCATGGCTATTACCAGCAATTTGCTCTCGTTTCGCTTAGGTGTTACAAATGGAAAAATTGTCATGCCAATCGGACATACTGTACATTATCTATATAAACTATACATTCTCCTGCGGTGATATCTTACGACACAAGTATAGAAGTTTGTTATGGAAACTTCGAGAATCGTTCGCAATTGTTAGAAATCGCACAGCCAATAAAATCATCGAACGTGTAGGGAAACTTTTTCCTTGCGACCTTGATAGCACACGGCGTTATCGCAGTTTTCACTCGTCCAATTAACATTTACGTAGACAATTGTTTTTTTATTATAAATTATTTAACTTCATAAAGTTGACAATAATAATAATAAATACACAACTAATAGATTTATTCATATCTAATATCTTTTAAAATGATAACTAATATAATGGCGCTGAAAGTAGTCCAAAAAGGTCCTAGTCTTGAAATAAGCATGTCAAATAAAGTATGAAATCAAGACATGCAAACCAATGAAAACCTGAAGAGTTTGTTTGTTTTAACGCGCTTATCTCAGAAACTGCTAGGCCGACTTGGATCAAATTCGGTACAGATATTGATAGTTAAAGACCCGAGATAGGGAATATGATAGTTTTTATTTGGGAAATCTTATGAGAATAGACACTATACTATACCTCTAGCGTGACTATCTGTTTTGACTATATGGGCAAAGTTGTGGGGGGAAACTTTGTACTCATATTTATTCAATTATTTGCAATAGTTACAATTACTCTTGAGTTTCGCATTGGCCAATGTTACAAGAAAAAGAGACTAAAACATATTGAGGGCAAAGTAAGGAGGCTACCTCAGTTATATAATCAGGAACTTCTTACAATAAATGAGTGCATTCCAAGTAACTTATCGCTAATATGATTCCCATACTCACTTGCCCAGTACATCGTCCATATCTCCGCGGCTCGGAGTGATACCTCGCCATCGACCCTGACAGCTGAGCGGCATCAGCTCGTCTGCTGGATACGCGTTGTCCATATACGCATTGTATGCATGATAGAACATACGTCTCGCATCTTCTCTGGAAGGTTTGAAAAATATAATTAATTAAAAAATAAAAAAAAGTTCTCAGGCTTAATAAGTTTATTGAGTTCAAGCTTAACATTTTTAATTCATGTTAACTTGTACATAATATTTGTAAATAATATTTTTTTTTAAACTACCACCAATTGGGAAAGTTGCTTCCACCAAGATCAATTGGCAAGAAATGCAATAGTCTCTATTTAAAATAATGTATGTTTATTGAGTTCAGTCAGTCAGTCAGTTCAGTTTTATATAATTTTTTTAATGTTTCAAATCCATACTATTTGTCATTAAAAGTAAAACATTCATGTCCTTATAAGCACAGCGGTTATTTTATGTACTTTTCATCATTTAGTTTCATCAACCCAACCAAAGCATATATCTGAGTATGCACACGGATTACTAATAAATGTAATAAATTTTCAATATAACAAGTTTCATAACCAGTTTTTTTTTTATTTTACTAGCACCTTGCAAATCTATGTATATGGTAGTACTTCTATATGAATTATATTTATAGAAGGAAAATCATTTGTATGGCAGTATGCAACTTTAATCGCTTACAATAATTACCTTGCAATGGTTGCAGCTAGGATATTAACCTAGATTTGGCAAAGGAAGGTATAAGGCATTACACAGCCCGTAAACAATTGCAAATGGATTGAAATAGTAAAGGGTCAACATACTTTTTCATAAAATGGCAACACTAAATATATCTTTCGCTTAAAGTATTAGTAGGGTTGAGGTTGAGGATTTATTCAATGCTACTTAATACTATTGTATCAAAAGATGAAGAATAGGTTTAAACAATTTAGCAGTTGTCACTGAATATTAGTGTTACTGTATTTGCAGAACTTTCTTTACAACTCATGCTGATGTGTAGACTAGTTTGGCATAATTTCTTGTTATGTATGATAATTATTGTTTGTCTTGGTGCCAAATAATCATGTCTATGTGTAAGAAATGAATAGGAATAAATCTAGTTTTGATTTTATTAGAAAATATTGTTTATTGTTTTGATAAAGTAGCATTTGGTTCAAGAGTCTGGACAAAAAAAAAAGAAATATAAATTATTAGGGTCACTAAATTTAGTGTATATTTATTGAGGTTAGTAACCTTAAATATTGATATTTTGATTCAGTTTCAAGACAATTGCGAATGAATAAATGTGAGATTGTGTTTATGGTGTTAGATTTTAAGAACCATATTTATGTTGGTTTTCAATAATTTCGAGTTTCATTCGAAATGATTAGTATGAGAATTTTTAAAATATTTACCTCAATCTGACCCTTTCAGCTTTTGTCATTCTCTGTGTTGTTTCCTCCTCTGTACTCACACATATTATTGCTAAAATAAAAACTAAGAGCACACGATAACATGTCATTATCACCATATCACAAAGTTATGGACTAGCATTTAAATAACACTGAACGTAAGTTGGGACAAACGAGTTTTGGTTAGCTCAAATAATTTACAATGTGTAACATAGCAAAAATAAAATACGGTCACTGATACAGTTAAACAAAAACTACATCAGTCTACAATCAGACTGATAATTATTTTACTAGGTATGTACTATGTTGGATTGATGACGAATGACGACAAGCGTCAAGCGACATTACCCAATGCACAAATTGACATCTGTCAAATATTTAAGGCGTTTACACACAGTCAGGTACGGCCATAAACTAAAATATTTGTAGGTAAATATTCGTTTTTAATTTTACTTTACTTATTGCTGTAAGTGTTGAATTCTCGCTGTTGATTAATTTTCATAGTATAATTATATCTAAGTACATTGGTGTATTTAATTATGGTCTTGTTTTTCACTAGTATACTTACGTCTTAATCGTAAATGCCTTGCTATTTTTTTATTTTTAATCAACTGAGGAAAAAATTACGAATTTAGAAGTATTTAAATACACGCCTTACTAATACTATACGGTATGTACGTTAAATGAATATTTAATTTAGTAGTGTTTTCGTAAGTTGCGCGGTAAATTTTGAATAGTAGCGAGGTATATTTATTTAAATTTAAAATAAACTGTTAGGTAACACAAAATGAATGCCACGAATTTAATTCATTATCAAATCCAACAAACTATGTTATTTCGAATATATTACCCATCAAAGCATAATTGCCATCAACTAAATTTGGAATTGAATTGATATATTACCAACTTTACTTACAATTAGGCTATGTCAGACTATGGGCTATCATAATAAGGTAAAATAGCCAAAATTTATGAATCGTTGTCTAAATTGTGCACAGATGAATACTTTTTATTAGTTTCTTAAAAACGTTGCCGGTCGGTGGTTAGGATAATATATTAATATGTGAATCTTCTATTATATAATTTATCAATGAAAACCTTGAAATAAGCACTCATCCATTCTACTATGAAACTCTTATTAATGAAAGATTTCAATTACTTGTCTTAAAATTGCTATGTGATAGAATATACTTTATGCTGATTCTATTTTTTATAGCTTTGACTAGTTTTCGCATACGGTATGTTCATGTAAAAAATAAATAAAACTTCGATTAAATTGAACAATATGATAGAATAAATAATTACAGATTCAAATAGAATCGTGCCAGCTGAAGTTGATAATATTGTTTGAATTTGAAATGGGTAGGGGATGTCACGTAAGTGGTGGTACGTCGGTCGACGGCAGACAACCAGTTGGTGGTAAGATGTGGCGGTGTGGAGTTGTGCTATTTACATTATTGGTGGTGACCAGCACCATCGATGTGCGGCTGCTGCGGCGGTACCATGGATCGTCTGCTAAGGTAGGTAATTTTTTTTAATGACTGCAAGCGAATTCCATTTTTTATGTCAATTTACTATTTACTATTATTATAAAGGCGAAAGTTGGTGACGATGGGTGTATGTAGGTAATGACTGTTACTCTTTCTCGCGAGAACCATTGAACAGATTTTAATGATATTTGGCAAATTGGCAGCATGTACTTTATTTATACTACTTACTTAGGACGTGTGACTAGTCTTATTAGATTTTTATGACGTTTCTTTTTTGGATTATAGCATTAGATAATTTAAAATTATACGCCAAAACTTAGCATAAAAAAGGAAAATATTATATACATAAATATTAATTCTGATGTTGCGACATTGTTGATCATTATACATTATATATCAAGAAGTAGTTTTAATACATTGAATAGTTTGGAAAATAATTAATCGCTGTACTTAACATTATATTTTTTTGGTCATCAATGCAAAATCTTTAAACATCTTTCTTTAAACGTATAGTATTGTGTAATCTTTGTTTTTACCATTGCAATGAGTTTTAGAATTAAGTATTATCAGAGGTCTCTGGATCAATGATCACGTAATTTTTTGCCATTATTGATAGGATGTTTCTAAAAAAGATATATGAATTATTATGTTAAACTTACAATAGAAATACACTCAGGTAAACGATGGCTTTTTGGAGTTCCGTACCCAAAGGCAAAAGGAGATCTTACTAAGACATTACATGGGTGACCAGTTCTTTGTAGTTTGCTTCAGCTTACATTTTGTATCCTTGTTTTTGATGTAAGATACTTATTTAAACGAAAAGGGAATAATGTACGAGTAGATTGCAATATTATTTACACATAATTATTGTAATTACACATCACAATAAAAATTTTATTTGTTCCTTGAATTTATCGACGTTGCGAAAACGAAGGAGGTTCAAAATTCGAATTTGTTGTTATTCGATTTGATGTTTGTTTTGTGAATCGATAGCTCCGTGTTCGACTGTTAGGCATTCTTTCTGTGTTTAATAGGAAATTGTTGTCAATGGGTCTCATTTTTGAATTTGGAATAGTACCGCCCCACATTGGACGACGGTGATCTATTTTGAAGAAAAAAAAAAATTATCTATGCGTGTTGTTTTAATAGCGCATAGATACTATATTTTATGACAAACGTTGGTGCTCGAAAACCAATATTTTTTCAGAATTAAAAACATAGGGCTATGAATAGGCTAGAAATAATGATGTCGACGTTCCATTAACGATGTTCCGAGGTTCAATAATAACGGTAAAAGATTTGATTTGTCATTAACCGTTAATTTAGATATGGTCTTATTAAAAATAATGTTAAATTTTATTTTTGAATTTCGAACACATCGTTAAAATACATATTGTTACCAGACAATGAACAGCATTTAAACAGTTTACAGTTGTAGCTTCTAGGAAGTGTTGTCAATTAATAAAATATAATAACGTGCAAGTGAAATTCGTATTATAATAATTAAAAGTAATTGATTACATAACATTTATAACACGTGCACATTAATAATTAATTGCTGCTTTATTTATTTTTCACTATAAACAAGAGTTGTTAATACAATTGTAATGTATTTTGCATGTTAAACACGAAAAGTTATTAATTATATTTAGATATAATTATAACAAGCGGTTCGCCCCGGCTTCATCTGCGGTACGTGTTTTCTCTGCGTAAGAATATATGTACCTTGTGCCTTAACAAAAACGAGATTTCGAATACGAGTTTCGAGTTTAACTCCACACGTCATTTGGAGATAATTTTTTTTATATATGCAATTAACTGATCACCCCGGCTCCGCCCGTGATATATGTAGCCAATGTCACTTAGTGAAGTTTGCGGCTTTCCATTAGTATTTAAAATCGGAACAGCAGTTTTTGCGTGGAAACGTTACAAACATACAAAAATACAAAAGTTACCACTTTATAATATAAGTAAAGATAAATCCGTCGTGTACTATATGTATACAAGAAACAAAGAAACGACTGTTTGTAACGTCAAAATAAATGTTTTTAGGTAAATTGGGCCCTCTTAAGAAGTTTCCGCTGTCCGTCCGTCTGTACCTCCGTCTGTAACCAGACTGTATTTCATGAACTTTGATAGTAAGACCTTGATATTATCACGAACGATAATATACTTCTTTTTTTGGGGAAATCTTGCATAGATACCCACAGCCCCCGGGGATGGAGCCGTGGATTATGTCGGATTCTTACCGTTCCGTCGTGCCGCATAAGTGAAGGAGCCACGGGAGCTGGTTAAAATTCATCCGCGACCCCATAATATACTTATAATACCACTATCAAATCAATCATCAAACACTATAAAACAACATAAGATAAATATTTAAGGTCATTTTGTGGTTGGGGAGCCCGTGCAACATTATGTACAGTAAACAGTATTATATACTTTGACGAATTCATACTCGCACTTGGCTGACTTTTATCAACAAACCGAAATAGATATTTATCTATCCGTCGGACAATCCATGTCCAGACTTTGATGATTTACCACTTTTTTGGAATACATTTATTTATTTTGGAATGCAGAGATAATGAGAGAACTATAACATCATAAGCACATCTATCCTCACAACCGCTTGTTCAATATTTTTCACTTTCTATACACTTACGTTTTTGTTTGTGCGCTAATGGCGCTGATCAACACTCATTCAAGCAGTTTTTCGTCATGAGAACAATGCATCTAGGTAATTATACGAAATTGTTACATATGAAGGTTTTATCTAATTAACTAATTATGTAATTTAACTTAATTTTACTGAAGTAAAACAATTGTATTGTAATATTTAATACGCATGAATTTTAAGTACTTTTCGTCTTACGAATGTGATAAATTCTCTGCCTCTCTGTTTCATCTTCGCACTTAAATCAAATCCGATTTGGATATAATTTAGTACAAGGATAGTTTGATATTCTAGAACGGAGATAGGATAGCTTTTTCTCTCAGGACTATATATTATGTTTTCCTTCGACTACCCGAGCGAAGCTGCACGCGGATGGTTGGCTAAATATATTTCATTAATTAAATACGCTCTGATTCATTTATATCATATCACTTTCCATTAAAACGTTTGACGAAAAGTGTCCAATTAAGGGTTTACCGGGGACATAGGTAATATGCACTTTATTAAAAAAAATGAGAAGTGTGATTCCCCGGTTCATTCATAAAGATTAACTCCGTTCGCATACAATGTGTAAACGTAGTCGTATTGTAATCGTTTATCGTACTCGGTAGATGAATCATGAGAGCCATATCACAGATTTGTAAATATCTACTAGCCAGTATGTCTAATTGTCATTTGTCGAACAAGTTCGCACGCGTAGCTTTGCGGCAATATCGCTTACGAAGACTACACTTACTGAAATGGGGTTAATTATAACCAAACATATTATGCTGAAATAAAACCACCGGAAAAGATAAGTCCCGCAGATAATGTCAAGTTTAAAATAGATAAACACTCGTAATAGGTCTTATTTTTTCACCAAGCACCGATTGCATGTATAATCGGTTAATTTCTAATAAATTGTAACATACGGCATCAGATCACGAACCGTTTATAATCGTTGGTAATTATCGTTTACTTCCTGACACTCTCGGTAATTGAAACAAATGTGCCGAGGCGTTCCATTAATTTGTTTAATATTTGGCGAGCAAATAACGCTTACAATCTATTGCTTTGCTTTCCTAGGAAATGTGTGGATTGCACCGGCTAACGTTTTCAGTAAGAGCCTAGAGGAGATATGAAATACCAAATTCATTGATATGATGAATATTATGAGAAAAACCCAGGAGAGTTAAGTTAATCGCAAATATCTTGCACGTGAGCAGTGTATGAGATAATTTGCACCTTGGTATTGCGATTTTTCTTGTGTACCAGTTTAATATTTTCACAACTTCTTGCTTCTTTTTTGATAGGTATTTTTATTTATTTATTTATTTATTAATAAAGAATTTCCATTCCAAAGAATACAGTTAACATGTTTCTAAAACATTTATTGTATGTAACAAACATACATGATTTTCTAAACCTTTAATTACAACATTCACTTTAAAAAGTCAAGTCTAATAAAAAAAAAAATAAATAAAGAATTAACAATACAAAAGCTTGGTGTGATATAATAATTGAAATATTGAAACAATTTTATTTTAAGTTGGAAATTATCATTGATTTTCTTTCTACGAAACTGTTTCCATAAAATATATGTATTCTAGTTAGCTACAAGAACGGTTTCGCCCGGGTAGTCATGTATCATAATTGAAATAAAATATTTTATCCTGTCTTTTAAGTTCGATCAAAGTGCACATGGTGAGCAAAGTTGGTTAAAATCGGTTGAGTAGTTCAGGAGTCCTTCGCGGACTTTATATATTCATTTACGGAATTTATACATACATAAAAGATTTAAGTACAAAGCTATAGACATGGAAAGCTTGATAAAAAAGCAGCAGTAAAACGATGTCCAATCTTTTAATTGTAAATTCCATTCAAACGACTTCAAAAAAAGGAGTATCTGTTTTGACTGCATTTTCTGTAATTCTTATCTTAGAACTGGGTGAACCTAGATTGACTAATCCTTGGATTTGAAAGCTAGTGCCTTCCGTGTGGTCCTATTTAAATTGTTCTAGTTCTGAAAATTTGTAGTTCATACATGCAACAGAATGTAATGTAATGTAATGACTGATAGTACTCGTCACGTCAAAATGCGTGTCTGTCAACATGTCAATCAAATTAAAAACCTGGTCATGTCAAAATATTATCAAGTGATTCGTGTGTACGAAAAGCAGCTGATTAATTTGTATTTATTTATTTCCTGTAACACGATATTGGCGTGTTGCTTTTTGATGTGGAAAATAGTATGGTTATTGCAGGAATTTAAATTGGTGAAATAGATCGATTGGATAATATGACAGACTTGAACACTTCATTGTGTTAGTTTAGTTCGCGTTTTTTACATTGATGCAATTTTACAGATTTTTAAATGAATAAATGCATTTTTTTGTAATACAGTTATTTTAATGGTCCTCTCGGTTTTCTTTCTATATGGTAATTACTAGGATACTCGGAGATTTAACGCATACTGAGATATTATTTTTTTAATCTTTACTAAAAGAAACTAACAAATAACTATGCTTTTGCGAAATACTAATTTTGATGTGATTTATGCGATTAGACATTTAATTTTGCTATCAAATGCGAATTAAATTCTCATTGTTATATGAATTCAAAGCTAATGCAATACCGTTGTAAAGACTCTAATAAATTAGGACATTTTGTTTCAGGTGGATTGTTTCGATCTACCTGAACCGAGGGATTTAAAGTTTTTCAAACATCTCGATGGAGCTGGTGAGTTATACAATTTTCTCATAATATGTATCACTATATTATATTCTCCCAATGCACTCATTGGGAGAATTGCGGATGTGAGGAATTATTATATAATATACTAATATAACTATTTTATAATAATGGATTTATCCCATCTTCCATAATTACCCTAATGCACATGACGTTTTATGTAACGGGCGCATAGTCTCACGTTGTATACTTTTTGATAAAGGCACTTATATTAGTCTAACATTCAATCAGTCAGCAGCAGATCTACTAGTGTTGTAAATTAATCTAAATAATTATCCTAAAATTGGATAATTCTTATTATTTCTCAAATTTAGATCTCTGTTAAAATTCATGTAAATTTCCTTCAGTGTGGCGATCAAAAAAGTCAAGGAACCTCCATCCTATAAAATATCGTGCTACACCCAGCACAAGGTTACCATCGCGTCGGATCGACCTCGTCTTCTCAAATAAGGAAGACATAGTCAAAGAGCATGCAAAACTGGTGCAAGACATCAACAGTCTCCGCCAAGTGCTATACGTGCCCCCCCTGGCGGACGATTTGAAGGACTACGAGGACTCAATATTCCACGAGATTCTGGAAACTTCCACGACGCCCAGACCCGGGCCGACGCCCACGAAGCGCGCGAAGACAGGTATTCCAATTCTCTTGGTAGGTGGCGCTAGTAACAAGGTGAAGGGTCAGCCAGTGAAGGTGACAAAACAGACGTATAGTTTGGTCGGGACATCAGTGTCGCCAGTTGTTAAGCATCCATATCCCTTTGTAACTACGCCGACCAGGTCACCCATACGGGTGTGCATGGCAACCCCAGTGTCGTATGCGTCAAAACGACCCACCTTATGGGAGCGTATTGTTAACACCATTATACCTAGATAGCTTTATAGAATATGTACTTGATTATAGGTTTAGTTAGTCTAAGATTCTCAGTTTTACTCCAATAATGTATATATAATATATGTTAAAATAATAACTTGTGCTCGCGTCAACCTTTTTTACTTTAAATGAATAGTCCGAGGTAATAAAATGCGCTAGGGATTAATTAATAGCATTCTGTCGTATTAAATATTTAATATTATTTATATAAAATAATATGTTTTTTGTAAGGATATCTACTGGCATTCATTTAACTTTACTTAACTAGACTAGTAATTGTTAATATGTTAAAGAAAGTTAGTTGCATACCCCTAAATATCTTTCATCATCTTTCAATAAAGCTAAAGCTTGGTTCCGTTCAGATATCGTTCTAAATCAATATCCAAAAATTCTAATTTCTTAGAAATTTCCTGTCCAAACACGCTCTTATTAATAGAAGTAATGCTTTTATTAATAAATAGTTGTGATGATGAGTTGAATATTCTACCAAATGCGTGCCAAATATAAAAAAAAAACATTAGCAGCGACTTAAACAATTTACTCTCTTTGCAATGATTATCGTCTTGTTGTATATGAATTAAAAGTAAAAAAAAAGCCAAAGATATATTTAATATTATAAGTGCGAAAGTTAATCAGTCTGTCTGTCCGTATGTCCGTCTGTCTCCACTTCACCCCAGGATATGTCCAGTCTTTGCTCTTAAACTATATATTCAGTGGATATGAGTAAGATACGATCAACGCGGATATCCTTCGGGAACAAGAAAAGCAAGATGCAAGGAATACTTGGACTATCTATCTATTCCTGTAAAAACTCGGGCAAAGCCGCAGACGGGAAGCTAGTGTTATCTAACGATATTATATACCTATTAAACGTAGAAACGCTATCAAAGTTAGCGTAACGCGTATTGTTATAGATTTCTCAATGTTTTACTGCACAGAAAGTAAGAGTGGAGTTCTATGTAATTTCATATTGTTCTTGTGAAGCGTTCATGTCGATTGCTAATTAATGAGCTGCCATCTTGTGCAATCTACGTGACATTTATTTTTCAATTATGACTCCTTTAGAAATGGTATTTTTTATCTGTTGTAAAATAACTCACAGTTATTGCATTTGTTATGTTGATTTATTAATAATCATGGATTATGCAATATGTTTGACCGCCTCCTTGGAACAGTGGTTAACGCGTAAGCGTAGAACCGAGGGGTCCTGGGTTCATTTTCCGGTGGGGACGCACAAAAAAAAGTCTCGGTCTGGCAGGACACAGAAGGCTGATCACCTACTTGTCCGTAAAGAAAATCGATCAGTGAGACAGATGTACATCATCTGCCCCATACCCCACTAGGGGACACGGGACTTCACTTATGCAATATGTTTATCAAAGTATTTTACCTCAATTCTCTCCCCGTCCTTTCCTCAACAAACATAATATGGAGTGTAGAATGATATAAGTAATTTATTATAGTATAAGGAATATAATTACCTAATAGTACCTAATTACTGCCAACCATAAGAAATTATCTATTTATTAGGTCATTTTCACGTTTATATTTTTCGTATTGTGTAACAATATTAAATATAAGCATTTATAAAAAGATTATTTGTTCTAGGTATGTATGTGTGTGTGTGTGTGTGTGTGTGTGTGTGTGTGTGTGTCTACTATTGTTATTATTAAATATTATAAAAATTCCTGTTTTTGAATCCATTACACACTAACTTGAAACTTTATGTATGATACTTCTACAGAAGTAAATTTAAAATATTTTTATGGTCGAAACATACATCCCTCATCCATCTACCAATCTTTTAGCTTTGATAATTTCTTAATTCTTATTAATGATTTCTTAAAATGTATCTATGTATGTATCCTATGTATAAGTTATGATATTGTATGAGTTGGATGAACATATTAAATAAATTAAATAAAAATAAAATCAACCCGTATGTTATTTTAAACTACATTATAAAGATAATGAATAGGCCTCTTTATAATTACGTGTAAATCGCGTCATTGCGTGTAGGTAACACAGGTAATTATGTATGCGAGACATTGAGAGCGGTTCTTTTGTGGTAGACAAGTGTTGTAAAGTTCATTAACAGTGGATGTTTTGATGATTTACTTGAAATATCCCGGTCCGTTTGTTTATCTTTGCCTACTAAATACTTTATTCCTACATCCTACAAATGTTTGAAAAGATAATTAAACGATGTGCTGATAATTGTGTAAATGTCATATAAAATACCATCATCTTCCATCAATGTAAATAATATCGCTTCAAATATATGTATTTCTATAATACGTTGTGAATTAATGTTGTAGTTACCATGTGATGCCTCTGTTACATTCATTTAATTATATTTATAAAAATGCAATAAACATCTGTGAATCTTTAACTCTCGTATTATTTTAGAATAATTGTAATCTATTATAGGTTTTATTATTTGTATTCTTATATTATAGTTATAGCTTTAAGTGCATTAAAACAACATTATATACAATATAAAATACATTTATTCGATTTCAAACGTGTAACAACATTAGATCGTATTTTATATTAAAATCTATTTTAATAAGAATTGTTACACGAAATCCCACTATCACTAAATATTGTCGTAACAATAAAAACTTGTATGTAAAATTATATTCTGGCGCTATTAATTAATATAAAATCTATATTTCGTTTTGCCATAAATATTGTAACGAGTAAAATTAATTATTACGATTGCATAAAACATTTGTGACTGAAGCATATGCCAGTGTATACTTTCATTAGTTGGCTTCAAGTCTTTTATTGTTGATCTATCAATAGAAACACGTATACTTTCTATGGGGAACTTCTTCACTGCCATCTAGATGTGAAATATTTTTAAGACTCCCAAGTTTTCATTGCGTTTAGAGCATACGATACTCTATACAAATGAACGTAAATCGTAATTAATTTTGGGCCTAGACGACAAACAAGTCTTCAGCTCTGAAGTACGAAACGGTCGTTTGGAATCTCAATTCAATGGATGAAGTTTAATGAGCCGATGCTCAACCAGCTGAAAGGACGGAGTATGAAATATGGTAATGATTAGAGGATTAATCTCCTAAACTATAATATATTGATACACTGGTACCGAAGTTTTAAAATTTCTTCCACAAAAATATGGCACAATCACTGGTTGATAGCCTATACCAAACCATTCCTGAAGTCAGATAGTGTCCACGTTGATCTATGCGGAATAATTATTGGGAAGCTTCTATAAACGTTTGTGTATAAATTTGGCTATTCTGCTCAATGAAACATTCCTCAGTGGTAAAAAATCGCAGAAATTCGTCTTTTTGTCCACTTCATATCATCATAATACCAAAATTAAACATTTAGTTTAAATTGGCGCGAAAATGAAAACAACACATTCTGATTCACATAAGAATTACCGATTCCAAATTCGAATGTGGTATTACGTTTTTAAGTTTTCGTCTTTTTAATTCTATAATGATACCCTCAAGTCACAGGTGGATGTCTCAGGAGGCGATGTTTGCCGGGTCATCTATAAAATTATAAAGCACTTGCACACTTCATAGAATACTCTCCTGAAATTTGTTAAAATTTATATAAAACATTCACTTAACCCTATTTATAATTCACAATGTCGGTATTACCGTAACAACACAACGCATCAGTCACGCAAAATATGAAATGGTAATGAAAGGCGAAAGTTTTTACAATCCAAACAAGATAGGATGAATTGATGTTCTGTATTATATGTTTATTAATGGGGGCTTGGCAGGCGATTCTTTACACTGTATATGCAGATTTACTGCATTAGAACAGAACGAAGTTTCTTTAGAGGTCACATGTGTCCCTAACTAACCTAACTCCATAGCAGAAGCGGAGCAGAAAAACAAAATACAGATGGTATTCTATTGTGATGTGATTTTAGCTACTAGGTGTCTGACATTACACCCGGCTTTTTTAAGGATATTTCTAAGAAAAATATTTATATGTAGATAATGGATATTTCTAAAAAAAAGGGCGCATGTGTCCTCACACTGCAGAGGCAGGAATTAAAACTATGCAATTTTTGTCAGTAGGAATCTGAAGTTTTACCGTAAACGTTCATAGTGTTTGTTTTATTTTTATGTTTGTTTAACATATTGTACATTAGGTACATACACATAGACAATAAAGATAATTAAAAAAAACTTTACTTCCCAGAATCTCCAAATACACATTCTGTTTTTCCTTCCCAAATACATCTTTTAATTGGGTAAAACATGAATCATTCAGGTACTTAAGCAAGACCCATTAATAACTATTTGTCCATTTCATGTGTTAGCTTAGTTAACGAATACATTTTCTCACTACATGTACATTAAATTAAGTACAGTCGTGCAGTTTGCACAATTCGTCCACCTATAAATGTGGGCAAACGGGCAAATTAACAACAAATAGTACATTCAACTCTATCAGTGCTGCCAACACAAGGTAACCAATATAAACAACAGCGCAGGTAATGCCAACTCTCCAATCTAACTGAAATTTATTCAGTGCGAGAGAGCCGTACAGCGCGAATAGCGTGGATAAGAGTGAAATAGCACTATATGATAGGCCGCTGGAATTAATTTTCACCTGAAACAAGTATTATAAATTACTTTTAGTAACTGTAAAAATCTCACAAATCACTCTATTCGTATATTATTTTAGTTATGTTTAAGTTTTAATGAGTACTGTTAGTGTTTATAAACTATTTTCGTTAATTTTTCTATCTCATTGTTAAATACACATTTATGTTAAAAGATGAAGTTAATAATTTTATGAATATATACATTTTAAATGGCATAACTATTATTATGTTATGTTTTTCAATATTTATGAATTTTATATAATATCGAAACATTTATTATTCTTGTTAATATAGAAAAAGATTAAAGATAAATAAATAATCAAAAATCTTTATTTTACCAAAATAGACGCCTTACATAACTACGTACACTGTCTCTTAAACTAGAATATAGAGAAAAATATATCTATCTATAATCATTTAATATAATATTGTACATACCCAATGATTACCAGGCACGCATGGGTAGAAAAGAGATTTTATTAGCCACGGTAGTCCCAAGCAGAGCAAGATGTCAAATGTATTAGAGCCAATGGAGTTACTTATTCCCATAGTGCCATGACCTGTAACAGTTATGAAACAAAACTATTACTAGATTCATCTATTTCCTGTATCTACGTATCTATCGATGACGTATACTGAGATCATTGTATGTTACTATAATATTATCCGCCAACTCATTATCGGTTCGAGTTATATTCGACTTAACATTAGCCTGTATGATTTAGATTTTTAAACGACTTCATAAAAAGGATGTCTCAATTCGACTGTATATTTCTTTTGGGTTTGTTGCCTCAGAACTTTCGACTGGGCGAACCGATTTTGATGATTCATTTTTTATTTCAAAGCTGATGGCTCCCATATGGTTCGATTTAAGTTCAAGTCTAGTTCTGACAATTTGAAGCCGATTTTGTGTTTTGTTAGAATTAAATATTTCATTTGTAATTAAAAGTTTTATCTTATAACTACACATATTTTCTTGGTTAATGTGCTCTATTAATAATTAATTAAAAAATGTTTCAATTGATATTAATTTACGAGTATCATGAACTATCCCCAATACCTTCGAAGCAAATATCGTGATTACTAGGAAACAAGATGGTAATCTTACTATAAACTTTGTTTACTAATGGATGTTTTATTTCCTACGTGTGTACAGGAGTTCGTATAACTAATTTTTAGTTTTTTTTAGTTTCTTAATCCTGCTTTTTATGAACATTACCATGGTTAGTGACGAGTACGCTGGATACAGCTTCAGGTAGACTGGTTCCTGCTGCGAGGATGGTCAGGCCTGTGATACTGTCAGGCACATTCAGAGTGTCACCTAGAATGAGTGATATATTTTAGTTAGTTATTATGAAGAGTTAGGCTTTTTATAACTTAATATATAACAAGAGTAACTTTCTCATTTATGTATAAGTCATACTTCAAGTCTTTCATTCACAAGGGAATTTTCGTTGACCATGCAAATCAAGTTTATTAGTTTATTTTTAGTTAATATATGATGTAATTTTAGCGACGATAAAAAGTACTTTGCGTATATACCTGTCAATTATTTCTGATAAAATAAATAATAATAATAAGTTTATTTGAACAAAAAAAATACACTGCAGACATTAAGTTACATGAATTATGTCTAATGTACTTAACATTACAGTTTTATAGCTTTTATAGGTATTGATGTGGAAATAATGAATAAAAAGTGTGGAAAATAAAACAACCCTTACCAATGATAGTTATAATCCACGCCACCAAATACGATACTCCTCCGATCCAGGTCACACACATTATAAAGGTGAGGGGGTACAGCCGAGGGTGCCGTCTGCAATCCGGTATGGTTATCCATAGTAACAGACAGAGAGGCCAAGTCAACACCCAGAAGAACTTCTTGACTGGTGATGATTTGTCGCCAGGCCAGGACCAAAGGGAACTCACGCTGGAATCTACGAAGATTAGTGACGTATTTATTAGGTGTAAGATCTACGTTATGTATTTCTATATAATTTGATAATTTGTGATAGTCTTGTTAAAGTTGTCTATTTTGCTTCCAGTTTAAACTCAGGCAAAATTCATTTAAGCAAAAATAAATATTGATTTAATGTAGAGATAAAATATTGATTAATGCTTCTGCGTTATTTTTTTATAATAAATGCGTAAGCGTTTGTTTCTTTGTCTCTCTTCTCGTTGGAGCGATTTTATGATTTTCGTGAGTGGGGAATGGAGATAGACCAGGCGGACTAAAGCTAGTGTAAGTATTATATTTTCATCATACCTGAGTCCGTGGAACCATGACGTTTCTTCAATTGTGTACCCTGTTCTATATCGTTGATTGTTTGATTGGAAACCGTTATTCTGTTCGTGGCATCCAAAGGACTAGACTTTTCTACAAAATTAATGATAATATACATGTATACGTATACATATTTGTAAAATCATTTGTCTTAACCAAAATAAGGAAAACTAAAATGTCCTTTCTACGTACTTAGTTACAAAATTCGAGTAACATTAACTGTATCAAAGAAAAATATATCTTAGTTTTAGGAATAAAATTCTCAGTGGTATTATTTATGTATTTATTAATTATAAAACAAAAATGGATAGGACTGTTGTCTTCGCTAGGCAAGTGCCTGTAATGTAGATCACCCAGATTATATTAGCCGATTACATATAATTAAATTCATAACACATCGCTTAGACTTTAAGTTTAGAGGATAAGTAATTAATAATTATACAATAATAAAGTAGATAATTCATAAGTAAATATATCAAGTACCTTTATACAGAAGTGGTGTAACTTCTGTGTATTGTTTTGGCTTTTTGAAATAACAGCAGCCGCTTTTAACAAACGTTCCCAAACGGGTGTTGAATACCATAGCTGAAAGTGAATTCATTTGTTTAGTAGACGCCGCGTATCTTAACTCTAGTATCTGCGTTTATATAACATTGCGTCATCTTTTCTCTCATACTTCGTGGATTGTCTAGGAAAGGTTAGTATTTTCTACGACTTTACATACGTACATGGCGTTGTTTTTTTTACCAAAAAACCTACTCGTAAAACTCTTTTTTTTATTTAAAATTTCGAATTTATTTTTGATTCCCCGGTTCGTGGACAGTCTTACCATTGTTTTGGTATCGTTAAACAACCATATTAAATAGAAATATTTAATGTACTTTGGTTTGATTACTGTTTTCTTATGTTAGTTATATGATTTTAAAAATCTGTCGAACAGTTTTAAGTAAACGTCAAATCGTTAAAGATTCCTCTTTATTAGGTTTTTACTCAACAAATGTAGCTCACCAAGTATATAAAAAGTGTACATAAGCACAAGTAAGAGAGCCTCGTGCCAGTACACCATATCGTCAAGTAGGGTCAGGATCAGAGCCAATACAGCCACCGCGTACATGAGACAGTCCCGGGATATAGACCACCAGTCCAGATCGATTGCCTGGGATCACATAAACAGAGAACATTTATTTTGATAACGATGATTATAGAGAGATAGAAAAGAAGGAAAGATTCTAATTATTCTTCTAATATTATAAATGGGAAAGTTTGTAAGGATATGTGTGTGTTTGTTGCTCTTTCACGCAAAACCTACTGAACCGATTGCAATGAAATTTGGAACGTAGACAGCTGGACAGCTGGAATAACATATAGGCAACATTTTATGCCGATGTTCCTACGGGATACGGACTTACGCGAGTGAAATCGCAGGGCGCATCTAGTATAACAATGCATTGTTTGTGTACATGTCATAAAACATGAGAGATTTTTCATCAATCCATTTAAATTACACATAATTAATTACAAATTTTTGTTAGTTGAAGTTTTGTTTTCTTAATAATAATATATGATATTATGAAGTAAAAATGAAGTTACGTCTCTTATTGTCACTGAACTTATCATTAAAATATAATGTAGTTAATAAGTGAGGAGTTAGTGAGTGAGAAAGCAAATCAGTGAGATAGTGACTGAGCGTGTGAGTGAGATAGTAAGTGAGCCTGAGAGAACAAACGTATTCACTCACTAAAATGCTCCCCGTATATTTGAGAGAATATGTTAGTTAGTGACTGCAGTTAGTGACTGAACTCTCAGTGAGTGAGTAAGCAATTACCCTGCAAGCAACGAGAGCGCAGCACGCCGGCACAGCGAGCACGTTGAAGACCGCCGAACCCACCACGGCCCCCACCCCCAGGTCCCCCTCAGTAACGAACGTGCCAACGCAGTTGATAAATAGCTCGGGACTGGAGCTAGCGGCCGCCATGAATGTGGCCCCAGCTATGTCCGATTCCATATTCAAACCTGAAAAATTATTAAGATTTTTTTGTTGTAATAAAGTAAACACAATGTAGATATTAAACACACATATAAATTATTATAATGATGTTATACATCATCATCATCATTTATTTGTAATAACCTGTTGGATGGATATATCACAATATTATTAAACATATTTCAAACTCTCAGTTTCTAAAGCAATTCCATGAAGATGTATTTGAGACAGCAAATATTTTTAAAGTCGGTTTTTTGCACATTCCTTTCATTTTATACCCAACTAGCTGCGCCCCGCGGTTTTACCCGCGTAAGTATCCCGTAGGAATATCGGGATAAAAAGTTGCCTATGTGTTATTCCAGTTGTCCAGCTATCTACGTACCAAATTTAATTGCAATCGGTTCAGTAGTTGTTGTGTGAAAGAGTAATTATGTAAAGATGTGTATGTTACACACATCCTTACAAACTTTCGCATTTATAATATTAGTAGTATCCTACTATCCTATCCTATACATCCTATCGGATGTGTTTCGACTATGACGTCACAATGTATGTCATACGCTGAATTCACTTCTCTGTGTTAACCACCCTTCCGATCATATCAAACATTAGTGATAAATAAACAGGAATCGGTCCTGTAATTACCCTCGAATCAATGTTTATCAGCTTTTGGCAATAACCCAGCTTCAGCTTTGAGGGTTGTTTACAGATACCAAAATAACACAAATTTAACGATGAGTTTCCAATGTGTAAATATCGCTGGGAACTCGAATCGAACATAAGTTCACATGCGAATAGTGAGTGTTGTTGAAATTAAAAGTATTATATTTTATTCGACCCTGATTGATTACCCGGTAGGTTTTCCTATGCGTTTTACGATTACAATTAATTTTAAATTAGGAAAACATTTAAAAAGGTTTTTGGTTTTTAATTCAATAGTAAATTTGGATATGGAACACGACAATTTGTTGCAATTTATTGGATATTAATAATTTTTTTATTTTAGGTTCACCAACAGGTATTATTATATGACATACATTAAGGAGATTACATCAAGTAAATATAAGAATTGAGTAAGAACTAAATGCACACCTTTAAAAATGATTTAAACGAACATGTTATCTATTGAGTATCTGTAATACTTCTAGAAACAATGCACTTCAAGATATTTTTCACAAGAAACGTGGCGGAATAGACATCAGTTTCAGTAGTAATTAGTGCAATTCAAAGGTGCATAGAAATTGAATGAACATTATCAGATTACTCCCCCTGGCACTTATCGAACAAATGCATTTGTCAGTTGATGTTAGGAGTTTTTGCAGGGACGTTTTAGATACACTTACAATCATCACGCAGCTATCAAGGGCGTAAACTATATATAGGTTTTGATAACGGGTTGAAAATGCTTTTATTTCTTTTATGAGCTGAATAAATGTGAATAGCAATCAATGAAAGTCGATTAAATAATGCAACCTTGAACCTTGGGAAGATAACTTGTTTTTTTAATATTATAGCACATTATAGCACGACGTATTTTAATTTAAAGCGATAATTTTATTACATCGTTATTTTAACAAAAAACACAATTATTTTACCGCCTCGAAATTTTCAAAACTGGACCAATGTAAATTTAGGGAGTACATGGAAGGCACGAGCTTTCAAATAAAAAATCAGCTCGCCCAGTAAAAAGTTAAGAGGAAACAAGACAAAATACCGTCGAATTGATAACCTCCTTAACTTTTGAAGTCGGTTGAAAATAGCAGTTTATATACTAATTTATCAGGTAATCTAGAAAACATTATTTTACAAAGCGTTGTCACTTTTCATTAGATGAAATAGTGCCTTAATGTTAATATATTCTTTTAATAAAACAAAAAAGTAAACTTCTTTCTATTTTATCAACTACTATCGGTACGTCCCGGCCTCGCCCGTCTACCTATATAGCCAACTAGCATTACACCCGCAGCTTTGCCCACGTATCTAAAGTAAATTGTCATAGGAATTAAATGTTTGACCTCGGCAAACGTAGCCTATCTAGTGTCCTACCACAAGTCATTTAAACACAAACCAATACACACATTTAATATGCTAATATATACAAGGTTGAAGGCACTCAAGGATCACGTACATTACCCAAAGGAAAATTATTTTTTGGAATTGGTCCAATAATTGACGTTGCGTATATATTATTAGAGTATATAGCAATTTTAATTCTGAAATAAATCGATATAAGGAATAGTTAAAATTGGAATTCCAATCCACGCCCTTGGCATGTGTTAGAATGAATATATCTATTGCCTAAAAGCTGTAATTTATTTGCCATTTAATTGCGTCCCTGAAAGTACCAATACTTGTTGTGTAAGTGTTATTTACTTCAGGACTTTAAGACTAGGTACAGCAGATGCGTAGTTCCATTATGGAATCCACAGGTACATAAATGCAGTAGTTTGTAAACACGAAGAGCAAAGAAAGAAAAACATTAGGACTTATTGACGTGCTCAAAGAATAATCTAGAAGGACTCAAGCGTACTTACTATATGAGATTTAATAATAATTGAAATCATGAATGTTTATAAGTAACTGTTTAGGATTTTTCTGGTGTTTGATTAGGTAAGAGTTTAATATAAAAATTGGTAAATTTTTAAGATTAATAATTTATGGCACAATTTACGCCTTCTGTTCCGTATTCCTTCTTGCCGGCTAAACTATCTTTATTACACGAACTTATTGTCAGAATAATAATGATACACTATGTTCTCCGTATTTCTTCAACCAAACTTTTTGACTCTAGTTTATGGAAACTATATACTATTAACCCTTTTATATTAGCAATTAAAACCTTTTAAGCAAAAACATTATATTGAATCTGTTTTCATTCTAAATATCGGGCGTTCAATTCAAATCTTAAAACAAATCATGGTGCGCCTGTATATTGCATTACACACATTTACAAATTAAGAGGTAACCGACACGCTTCAAAATATATTCCATTCATATTATAACAAGGATATTTTTGTGGTGTCTGCCCGAAATAATCTATGAAATGCCCTCCATTCGTGTGTCATAGGCAATTGGCATGTGACGTGGACGGTAAATGGATAAATGGCTGCAAACCTCGCTATAAACACATTCTCGCGGCTCCATGTTTGTCTTCTTATTAGAGGGCAAACGAGCACGCATCACCTGATCCAGAACACCAATATACTAGTATCTAGTTGAGTAGAGTACTGATACCAATGAGTAAGAGAGGGCTAATCTAATAAGAGATGTGGAGAGAAGTGACTAATCATCACATTCATAATCACATCATAATCATAACCTTATGGGACAGAAGATTCAAGATAAATATGCGCTCTCCGAAACACTGAGTTTGATTTCTAAATTCTCAACTCCACGATCAAATTATCACCGTACCGTTTTTACAATTATATCAACGAACTACATATTTGATTTTCGACTCGACCTTATGACTCGATCGATTGACATGATTGACTTCGTGATATGCTTTCTACATTATAACCGATGGACCAGTGAGATGGTAATATTCAAGTAGGAAGTAGTGTAGGTACTATAGAGAAGTAGTATAGTTTTATTTTTTTTGCTTACGGACAACTGAGCTGGTGTGAGCTGGCCCAATTCGTGACGAAGCATGCTCGACTGCCACTTTACATATATATAAATTACGTGTCACGTTGTTTGTCGATGGACTCCTAAACTACTCGACCGATTTTAATCGAATTTGCACACCATGTGCAGTTGATACAGGAATTAATACAACTTGAAAGATAATTAGTTTATATTATTTCAATTACGATAAATGACTACCTGGGAAGAGACAGGGTGTGCTCAAGGTCTTCTGTCTCTATCTCCTCTACGGATCTAGGATTTGACTACTTATGTAAAGTGTCACTTACGTATAATCAAGATGGAATGCTTATCTTAAGGTGACAATTCGCGACGCTTTATTACACATTATTTACAATCTGTAATGGATATTTATATAGTTTTAAGCGCGCTTAACTATTATTGACTAGCTGTAAGCCGCGGCGTCACTCGTGTGGTACCACGATAGAAAGTAGTCTATATGCTAATCCAGACTATTTTATTATTATCTATACCAAATATCATACAGATAATATTTTACACATAAGCTGTTTTCGCGAGAAAGAAACAAACATCCATACATCCATCCATTACAAACTTTCGCGTTTATATTATTAATAGGATAGGATTCCATCCATATAAACAATAACAATAATAAACAAGAACTGGCCGACCCCCAGTTATTAATTACTCAACTATTTTAAACTATAAATATTCATTATTGTTTTTATTTACTTTAGTAGTGGTCCGCCCCAGCACGTGGTACTTACATAGCTATAGCCTTCCTCAATAAATGGGCAATCTAACACTGAAAGAATTTTTTAAATCCTAACAGTAGTTCCTAATATTAGCGTCTTCAGCGAAACAAACTCTTCAGCTTTGTAATATTAAATATAGGTCTAATTAATAAGATAATGAATAAATCGCGTTTAAAATCCGTTAAAAAGTTTTTAATTTCTAAATAAACACATATTATGAAACATATGGGATATGTAGTCCCACACCGCACTACGACGTATTATTAATATGAATCAATTTGTATGTCGAGCACGCTTCGGCACGAATTGGGCCAGCTGGCACCCGGGAAGTACCACACCCCTTCAGAAGACCGGCGTGAAATAGCATACTGCTGTGTTTCGTTCGGTGAGTGGGGGAGCCGGAGGCCCATTTCCTTAACCTTATTATTTACAATCCTTTCCTTTATTCCTCTCGTCAATCCTTTCTTAATCCCTTTCCAATTTGGAGTCGGTATTACATTTGTGGAGGCGTAAGGTCTGCAATCGGCTTTACGATTCTCCAAATGTTCATTAGCGGTGGTAGCACTTACCATCAGACGACTCACCAGCTCCACTGCCGATGGTGACATAAAAAGATTAAAGTCTTACGTTCGCATATTACTTCTATAGCTGGCACGAAGTAATGTTCGCAGACAGCCCCGAGGAGTAGGAAGCAGTATATCGCTATCACGCAGTGGATAAAGATGAAGCCCTGTAGGTAAAAGTTTAACAAACTAAAATAGATCTCTCTAGATTAAATTTTTATCAATCTGGCTTTCCGCTTGCGGCTTCAACGCGTAGGCGAAGGCATATAGAAATTTAATATATTTTTATATATAACATTTCTTCTTTGTATACTATTGTGAATATATAGTTTATCTACTATATTGATTTACATGTGTAAAATACATTATTCTATAGATATGTATTTCGTATTATATTTATGCTTTTACGTCTTGTTGTACATACTGTACATACAGTAAATAATCACATACTTGTTGTCGCTGTGCCCTATTAAGTCCATCTGGAGGAAACTCCAGAATCGCTGGAGGGGTGCAGTTCCTGCCGCTGGTCTCCAAAGCCAAGAGGTGTCGAGATGTGAAACGTCCATCTGCAATTGTATCGCTTAGGAAATTATATGAAAGTAGCAAACATATATTTTTTTTATATTAGAGCGGGCGGCTAAGCTGATAGCTCGTCTGATTGTAAGCGATCACCATCGCCCATGAACATTTTTTCTCTGCTAATCCTCTACAACTTTTCCGTTCACTAAAATTAATATTATACAACAAATTAACGATGTTACTTCTAAATTATTAAAATTCGAGTAAATAAAACACATTTTGAAAACGGTTGTTAAGTATAATATTCGGATCGAACTAAACAATCAGCACTAGGGATAATAAATTATGATAAAGGACACCTATATAATCGAATATACAATTTATCGAAAGCGAAACATTGAAGCGTCTAGAGATTAATTAGATCGTTCGTAATTAATAGGAGTTCCTGGAAAGATCCTATAGGAACTTACACAGAGAACATCTGAGAATTCGAATGCGCCACGCTATTATGAACAGTTCCAGGTAAATGTAAGAAACCATTTTACGTAGAAACGTTATTTATTTAACGATACTTATGAAAATCACTCCATGTTAGTCGCAATAGATTTTATAACAGTTTTAAGTTGGATTCTTGAAATAAAGAATAAAATATTGATCCAATATAACGGTTCTATAGAAAAAATTACCAAGTCTTTTAGGTGTGGAAATGTATTGTAAATATGCCCTTTTTCCACAATTAATACCAAAAAGCGTAGTTATATAATTTAAACTAGCTGCATCACATCGTTTCACCGACGGACGGGCAAATAGCAAGTATTTATATAGCTCATGTCCTATTCTGATATATAAGCTATATCATAGTAAATTTTAATTAAAATTCATTCAGTAACTTTTACGTGAAAGAGTTACAAAGATCCATCCATACTTACAAACTATCGCGTTTATAATATAATACTAATAGGATATTATCAGATGCTTTTAGGCATAAAATTGCAATTATGTAAAAGTTATTACAACATAACATTGTTATAGAACTGGTGATTTACCTACCCTGATAAACTTTTCCTTTATTTAACTATTAATAATAAATTTATTCACATGAATCTTGCAATATCTAGTGAACAGTATTATGAAAAGTTCATAGAATGCCCTCATGTTATATGATGATACGAAAGTGTTGGTTCGACATATATATCTTAGTATTGATTATGTATTTCTTATATGTTTTGTATAAAATGCTAACAATATTATGTTGCGACTCGCAGGCGTACTCAGACAGTATTTTGTCATATCACCATCCTCCCTGGTGATATGACTACAAACTCAATGAAGCAAGGTAATTGCTAAAATTTAAGTACATAAAGATTCAATTTATATCCATTCGCATTTGCAAATTGAATGCATTATTAAATAATTAGTATTTTATATTTCCATTTCTTAGTTTAATTTTATTATAGGATTATAAATTATGCAATATAGTACATACGTAGAAGTGGATCTCATTTTAAATTTAGCTATATGTTTTTGCAATCAGTAATAGTTGTGCTTATTTATTTGTAATTTATAAGTACTATTTTTATTTCACTCCAGTACCAAAAACGACGGGTGACTGTCTGTGCCATTGTAGCTTCTTAGCATCAACCGATTTTAATGTTGTTTATGTTGCTTGAAAGTCTGATGTGTCGGGAATATTCTTAACTACGTTTGATGAAAGTCGGTCCAAGATGGCGGCTGCCACGAAATGGCGGATTAAAAAAAAATATTTTTTTTTTAATAAAGTATAGATATTTAATGAAATAGCTTGATTAGTAGAATACTACAAAATTATGAATTTGTGGTGGCCATCAATAAAAAAGGAAAATTGGAAATTTTGTTCAAATTTCTAAATACTATTAGTTTAAAGTCTGATAGTCTATTAAACTAGATTTATTAAGTTTAAATCACTTTAGGAAAATATGTAATCTTATGGTGTACAAATAAAATAAAAAAATATGCATTAAATTTTAGGCTTAATGGGAAAACGGGAAATCTACAAAAAAGCGAAAATTCAAAAATAAGGAGTTAAATCAAATACCATTACGTATAAACTACCCTTAAGATCTATAAATGGACATATAGAAAACAGTAAATTACGAGTTAAATTAAATATTCTAACGTTTATTAATCCCTAGTACCCAACAAGTAGACTTATAATGAACACTTTTAAAATTAATCCTAAGAACCTTCACTGTAATGTATCATAATGTCAAATTGAATGCATATAAACACACTATAGACATCGCATCGCTTTGCATTGCAGAGCTACGCTACAATTTATGAAAACATTACCTGCGGACAGCTCTATCTCTCTCTCTTTCTCTTTATATTCAGCTGCGCCAAACATCAAATAATATACGAATGGTAACGCAAGGAATAACACTCTTATTACAACCGCCGTACGATATTTACACTTAGTCCGTATCAACATTTTTGCCATTAAAAATCAATTAAATTATCAACAAGAAAATGAAAGAAATTTCAGGTTGACTTCGGAGAGTCAACGGCAGCGGTTGTCAAATAAAAAATTCAAATATTTCGCCGTGTATGCAGCTCAATTTCATTGACAAGTGAATTCTTGCTGTAGGGGACGCAAAGCGTCCTGCAAGATGTACCGAGACTTTACTACTGTCTTTTTAAAATGAGGGATTTGTTTATCAATAACTTCGATAAGCTGTATCGATATCGGTTGGTAAACAGCAGCTTAAGCAGGTGGGCAATGCTAACTAATATGTTATAATGTCAATATTTGGATATATTATTTATAAAGTTATCTTGCGTTAGTCACGACACGAAAGTGGGCTTAGCTTTCGATTTCAATATGTTATTGGGTAGATTATAAAAAAAAATGTGCTGCTTTGATGCTTACAGATTTTTTAAATTAATTTAATCTAGTACAGCTCAGCGAAATATTTGCTGAGAAAGTCTCTGTGTATTGTTTTTTTAAATATATATTCAACCAACACATTTTAAAATTTACAGTCAAAATCTGTTATAATGACATCAAAGGGACTTCTCATATTGAGTCGTAAAAACCGATTGTCGTAACAGCCGATGATGTTGATATGTTGATAATTCAGCTGGGACCCTAGATTTTGGTCATTTTAACCGATATGTTGTTATTAATGATATTGTTGTAAACAGTTTTGACTGTATTTGCATATTATTATTTACAGCAAACGTGCAATAATTGCGTTATAAAATTACATTACTATATAAATTTGGTGGTACATTTTTCTATCTTTATTATTTATTATGATTAGCGGACTTGGTCAGGCCATTTGAGTTCTACGCTTAGCAACACGATAAATTTTTGGCTATGTAGCTCCTCTATATAACCAAAAATTACCCGCTTTGTATAAATGATGCCTCTCTTCCCTTAAAGGCCGGCAACACTCCCTCAACTCTCCAGGTTGCGTGGACGCCTATGGGCGGCGTTAATCTCCGGTGACGCGCCTGCTCGTTTGCCCGCTATTATATAAAAAAAAACTAGTATTGTCAACAAGCGTAGTGTACAACGATCTACGGCTGTCACTAAATATGCGTACCCTTCTACTTTCAGAATACTCATCGACCATCGTGCTTCGCCGAGTATACACCAACACGTATTATGTGATATTTATAAAATTTTACTTTCATTATCAAACAGGCAATCGACATTATTTACTCCATCGTGTATCGACAAGATACTGTATTGGCTAATATTTGTATAGGTCGAATGTACCTACGATATTATCTACCTGCATTGAAGTACAGAAGATTTATGCGTTCCATTTGAAGTTATTTCTAAAAGCAATTAGATGAGGTTTGAGAAATTAATTTCCGTTGAAATAATACACTTTATTATTTTTATTTTTATTTTTATTATACAAGGCATATATTTTACTGTTTTTTTTACCCATAAATGTAATTACCTCTATAAAAAATTTCAGAAGTTTTTAGAAGTTCAAATCAAATATTTGCTAATATTTGATATTCTGTGACGTGTAATATTACATAAAGATAAAAAAATACATTAAAGCCTCACCTCAGAGCATAGAAAACTAAGCTTTTTGTACTATAATGTTGCTATTAATTCTCTGAAATGCACAAAAATTGATGCGTATTTGACGTTATAAATAATTTCCTCAAGGCTTACCTGTAGCGGTTTTGGTATGACTAATGAAATCAGGGCTTAAAAAGTTCCACTTGTTCTACAGTTTTATCTTCTTTACGGAAAATAAGAATTCTTTGAAACTATTATATTATATATTATATAATAACATATTTCTTAACCTCAACTGAACGAAAGCTTCTTACGCCCACACTCCGACCAGTCTAACAAGGTAGCAGTGAATTTTATTATTTTCATTATCTATTGAAAATGTGTGTTATTGGTTTTGTTAGTATATATACATATTTATTCACTTTATCTCCAACGATATAATATATATTGCAGTGAAAATATCATAATTTAAAAAGGTAAATAAAATTCATTTTTGCATCACACAAATATTTGACATGCACAAATTTCACATAGCTAATATTCAATATTGAAACCGAATATCCCAAATATAGATAAGCGAATAGTTATTTTGAAATATTTACAGCTGGGATTTATTGCTGGTTATCGGACAGAAAATTCCATTAAAAACATCGACTAATCTAAAGATTAGAAAGACCTTTTAAGTGTGGGCAGATTCCACTAGGCAACTAACTGCGCATGTATTAGTTGCTATGTACCTACTTGTGATATATATGAGCACTGCTTTCGTTTTACAATAGTTTAATTAGCGGAGTAAAGGTTAAGATATATGGCTACAAATGGTTGTGAATGAATTAGTAAATTATTATGTATATCTCTCGCCATAATACTCGGATAGTTCCAGACGAAAAATAACCAGTGTTTTAGAGGGTCTGTGGGGGACACAGGTCCAACACGGAGAAGCTCTTTACAGAATTTAATGTGCTATGGGACACGAGCAGCCTGCTCATGACTGCACCATATAAAGATACAGCCCTGGGCACTCCGCGGTCGATAGCCGAGGACTGTTATTTTATTATTAATTACTAAAATATTATAATACGCTGATTAGTCATTGATCCTACTAACATTAAAAATGTGCAATTTTTGAGACAATGTATGTTTCTTAGTCTTTCATGCAAAACCATTGGGCGGATATCGATGATAATTGCCTGTGGTATATTATGTACCAGTACGATACATAAGCAATAGAATTACTTGCTTTCGACCGTGCTTCCAACCGCGAGTGGAACCGCGCGGCGCAGCTAGTCTAGCACTTGTTTTTGGCTTCAACTTTTATTAATTTGCAAAGACAGCGCTGTCGGAGCACGGATCAGCGGATACCGCATATCAAAGATTTTTCACCTTTTTCAAGGTTTTTTGAATCTATATATATATGGTATCATAGGACAGTGCATGACGCACGCTTCTTGATGAGCGTAGGAGCTCAAAGAGAGTTTTTAGTATGAATTTGCAGCTTAGAAACAGGATCGGAAATGTTGTTTCTTCAGAGTATATTTTTGAAAGTTATCACCATGGGTTGATATCGTTGTAATAGTAATTTTACAATTTAAAACTATTCTTAACAATTTATTCAAGGACAGCCTGTGTGTGTAGTTGCATATACTTGGAACTCCTCTGATAAGTTAAAAAAACCTGTAGCAGGAGAGTTCCCTCTTCCTTATTTGAAAATTGCATGTGCTGTTTATTTATTTATTTTCCATATAGCGTCTAAGATAACGCTGTAATTTAATTATTACTATTACTCGTTATAAAATAATAATAATCTTCTATATGAATTTACAGTTAAAGTTTTTATAACATAATATAATGGATGAAGCAGAGGCGGACCGCTTTTAAGATGATAGAAAACTGTTGTATACAAACATTTCAAGATTAGAAAATAAACTAATATCAGTTGCATAATATATGAAATGTTCCCTGTATCAAACATTTCATGATTTTTATCAAAACTGTAGTTTCTATTTGATTTCAAAACATAATTTCAAGGGATCCCGCGGGAGGTTTTTTGATTATACATTGCTTTCCCTAGTTATTGCCAGTAACGAGAAAACCGTATTACGAGTAAAATGTCCATCGGCAAAATAAACTTGAGAATATTTGAAATAATATTTATGTTTTGACAATATTTTTCTTAAATGTTTAAAAACGCCTCGTTTCTGTACCATCCCCCATCTCTAATAATATTATAAATGTGAAATTAACTCTGATTGTCTCTTTTTCACGTTTAAACCGCTGAACGGATTTGGATAAGATTTAGTACAGAGATAGTTTGAGACCCAATAACAATTAACTAAGAATAGTTATTATCCCTTAAATCATACGGGAACAGGAACTATGGGAAATAAAATCCCAAGACTGTCCATCATTTCCTTTGCCTATGCGGGCGAAAGCCCGTTGGTTCATGTTACTGAACGAACAAGTTATATAAATTGCAAAATTTTCAAATTTATAAGCATTATTATCCTACTACAAGTGAAAAACATCGAAAAAATAAAAAAAGCATATTTGATTAAAAACAATTGCTAAAAAAAAAATGTAAAAACTAATTATATTTTTATGATGTTTGTAATGTTGACGAGGTTAAGGATCACCCGGCACGCGTCAACCATTGTATTAATTGTCTCATTGCTTACATTCGTGTGAGTCACGCCATAATTAGGGTCACATTTGTAACACCACACTTTGGCTATGAGATTTTGTAATTTAATACAGGCTTTAGTATTGCTTTTCTTTGATTATAATGCAGTTATTTCGTATGTACTCATGAGATTTCCACGTGTCTCGACGATACACTATATCGGGCATTACAATTTTTAACAACTGTTTTTGTTCATTACAATGGACTCAGCAAACGAATTACAGTCCCTTTCTCATGCTAACATCTGACGCCGATATATATATAGGGGTGTGGTTCCCTGGTGAAAGACGGTTCAATTCGTTCCTAGGTATGTTCGTCTCCCGCACACAAAAATGTATTAACAGATTTGAAAAAAATTTAATATCGTTCTTTCACATATCGCGGTAGCAAAAAAGATTTGGAACGCTGGTAAAGCTTTAAATGATAATGTTCGAATTTCAAATATCGAACGAAACTAGATTTTGAGCTAATAAGTAATTAGAGAGGAGTTTTTAATTGAATTACGAGAACATTTATGCGCTTTACTTTCTAGCTGATGAAGATATTAAAAATTCTTATCATTTGATTTTTTTATCTTGATTTATGTAGTCCGTTTCAAAGCGATTGGATTAAAAGGGATAGTCGTAAATGCTATGATAAATAGGAGATAATACTAATAAGATAAATAGGAGATTGACAATTTGACGGTTTTTTTTGTTTGTAACCTTATAAGTTTTGAACCCATGATTTTTTTTTGTTTTATAGCTAGTACCCGTGTGTATCCATGTATTTGTGGTCTAGTTCAGACAATTTGAAAGCGTTCTTTTTGTTCAAAACGTATGATTTTTGAAAAGTCGAATTAAGAAATAGACATAGACATACCTTTATTGGGCGCGAAACAGAAATAAAGTGAGGAGATTATCAGACGATTGTGTAAAGTACAAATATATATCTAACTAGCAAACCCGGCGAACTCCCTTTCGCCACCAGGTGGCTTCGTTTTTCTCGCTTCTTTGTTGAAATTTTTCCTGAATTTTCTTTGCTATAAACCTCACGGAGCCCGAGACCTTTTCAACGAATGCAAAACCGTGGAAATCGGTTCGTGCGTTCTGGAGTTATAGCGCCAGGAAGGAAAACCCGACTTATTTTTATATAGTAGAAGATAATGCTAAAATGACTTAGCTCTAACTATTACAAGGCCTCATTAAAAGCTATTAGTGTAATGCAATCATTACGTAATAGTTTTCTAATACGACTAATAACTGCACGCGAGTTTGCTCGCAGAATTACGAAGATGACATACGCATACTTGCTTTTGTATGCTTGTTCCTATGCGAGTGAAACCGCGGGGCACAACTAGTAGCAAAATAAATTAAGCTCATAAATATAATCTAAAAATAGAATCTAGCTGTACATAAGATTAGTTGGTACAAGAATATATTTGCATTCTCGAGATTATATTTTAAGTAATTATTCCATACTAGCTATTCGCCACGGCTTTGCTTGTGTTAATTATAACTTATATACAAATATTTCCTCTTTTACAACTGTGACTTATTAATATATTAATTATATATTTTATTTATGGTTATAATCAGGGAAATGATAAGGCAAATACATATCACTAATTTTAATCTCGCAAAGAGACCCTAGGATTTCTCGGATAAAAACTAACCTATGTCCTTTCTCGGATATGGAACTATCTTTACGTCATATTTCATTTAGACGGTACAGTGGTTTAGGTGTGAAGAAGAGACAAACTGACAGACAGAGTTACTTTCGCACCTATAATCGTAGTGGGTATAAAAACGGATCGAATACAAACATGTTAAAACAAAACGAGAATACTCAATTCTGTTTCTTATACTGTTATTTGAATATATTATATAAAAACACGATAAGGAAATATTACACTATCAACTAAAAATAACAAAAAAAAGAAAGGTTACGTATTTTAAAACGAATAAAGTAGCTAGCAAAATCTTCATTTATAGTTTAAACAAAAAAATTATGACCCACTTACCTTAACAGAAGATGTACGTACAATCTTTTATCTTTTCCTACCACATATAAGGCTCATTCTAGCAATTGAATCTACAATGGTCAATAATAATCCTACATTTTAAGACAGTACAGACTACCTTCCAATAAAATCCATTCAAAAACCATACAACATTAGAATTAACCGTATCACAGTCATAAATAAACCCACAAATTTGATTACCGTACCATCAATTCAACGGCTATTGGTCCTTAATTCGACACAATTAATACCAATTCGTACGACTCTGAAGCAGAGAGTCGCTTGCGCAGACCGAGTGCCGACGTATACATTGTATGAAAATAATTGGCCGTATTCTTCTTTTGACGAGCAGTGTCCATTATGTGTCGTCGAGCGTCGGCATTTGGACGAGTGTGACGCTCCAGGACGTCAGAAACACAGCGACGATGACTGCCTCAGACAGAGGTACGCATAACCCGTGACTGGTGAACCGCAGGTGATGTGAAAGGAAGGTGTATGTGTTTCGGTGAAGTGCGTGGTGTACCGTAAGTATGGGGCCAGGTATTACAGGTACGTATGCGAGTTGATTTGAACGGGCGTGGCCCACAATGGACTGTTGGACACCGCACCTTTGCGTTTAACCTTCTGGAAAGATTTGTTTTAATAAGCGATTAGATGGGATGGTATGATGAATGCTAATAGATCCTGATAGGTTCCTATTTTTAAACTCCGTTGTGGTATTGTACAAAATGTATCATAATTGTCGTAGTTGTGCAAATTTTCTTCATTCATTGCTATCGCTTTTTTCAGATTAAACTATAGTTTTAATTACAAGTAATGACATATTTTGTTATAGATAATTGACCAATTGGCATGTCTATACGGGTAAATATTAATAAGCCAATCACTTCACAGCTTTTAAATGATAAGGCACCGAATCCAACAAACATAATTCAATTTAGACTTTGCCCTTTGAAATCCAGATAAGAAAGAATTCTATTACGAAAATTTCTTGAGCGTGCGTTGTGCAATTTCTCAGAGCCAGAATTTTTCCTTTGAGCGGCGTCGATCCAAACATAGCTAGGGGGAGGCATGCTATCTTGTATTCATCCGGTGTCACAATTGACAATTGTCGCGATTCAAGCAGGGCTCACAAGGTTGACGATTCACGCGACCAACGAGTGCCTAAAATCAAATCAAAGTATTCACTTGCTTGTCTAATTGTGCCCGTTCGTTTGCGTTTGACATTTAACTGAAGGTAAATTTGCGCGTGGGAGCACTGTTTCCAAGATCGGTGAAGTTTGCAATACAGGGATATATGAGATACTGTATGCAATTTTTCGCAAACTGCACATCAGGTGCGCAATTGTGTAGTCCAGACAACTTATTGTTGCTACTTTAAGTAGCATAATATGCCGAGAATTTTTGCTTATTTTATGTATAATATCGTATATTTTACTAAATTAAAATGGGCGAATTTTTCGCATAATTCCTATTTGTTTTCATTGCAATAACATAATGACACTGAATCGTTTAATATCTATAGATACATTTCATATTAATTGTATGCTAACTTATTTCATTGATCCTCCCTTTAGGTTAATGTCACATAGTCACATATCGCAATATTAAAAAAAATTCAAAGAAAAAAAAATTGCCATGAAGAATTGATATCCAAAGTCCATTGCAGGATATATTATGACAAGGCTCAACGCAATCTGGAGCGATGAACTTAGTCTCTTCAATGCCGAGACTTTACTAAAGTGACTTTATTGAAGTTACAAAAGGACTTGTTATAGATACGTACATAGAGCCTGGACTCTTATTGTATACATAAATATAACTGTGTATGATGTTTGCTTTTATAGGTACATCGTTCTAAAGTTGTAACGTTGGATTGTAACGAATATGTTAGCACGGGTAACATTAGCGCGGTCCTATATGCGTGAAATGTCAATTTGACAGTACTTCGATAAAGAAAAGCGCGCGCAAATTTATATTTGTTTATAATCCTATTATAATTGTTTTTCGTACATTTGATTATTAAAAAAAAAGCAATATAAATAAAAAAAAAGACAACGTTGTTTTCGCGTCAGTTTTCTATGAATAGGATTTGTCATCCATGCAATACTAGTTGTGCCTTGCGGATTCACTAATGTCGCAAGTAAATGATGTTTTATACTATATATCATCTATAGCATTCTCAATGGACAATCTCTTAAGAAAAATTTTTTCAACCGACTGGTATTTTATTAAAAATCAAACAAAACTTTTTAGTGTTATTAGTAGATTAGAACATACCTGCACATTTGCTTAAAATCTTAATACTGGTTTGAATAACCTTTTTAAAAATGTTTAGGTGATTTGTAATCGTTTAAACCTCGTCATCATACCGGTTTTATGAATGATAATTTGTTTTATACAACATTGCTCAACGTGCTTTGCTTTATTATAATTATTATTATTTACTATTCGTTAATTTACTATCTACGTAAGATTAGTATAATGATGCTCGTATTACGACTAATAGTGTTATGATATATGAAATATGTTGAGTGAATTCCTAGGTACATATGTATGTATATAGATTAAATAATTAAATTTGTGCACTAAACATTAATAGCATAGCGACCATTTTATTAATTTATTTTGTGTGAAACTGTTATTTCCATTCCGTGAACGCTTCAATGTTTTATTTTTTTATAAACTTAAATAAAGTAGTACGTACAAAATAATGGGAAGATATTAAAAATAAATGCATATTATTGGTATTGCATGATTGTTGTCAATATTTTAATTTTTATTTTTAATGTACATTCAGATTGACCCTTCTTTTGTAATAAGAGCTTAGTTAAATACTCATACAGTATTTACTGTATTTTGAATCCATCAATTATGCAACACCAGTTTTTTTAACTTTATCCAAGCGAAACTGTGCTTAAATAATAATTAATATATTTCAAAGACCTAAAAAACACTGTTCAATGACAGAATCAACCAAATAGTCTCACGTGCTCGTATACGGAGTATACATAAGGAAATTATTTTATCCTTGCGATCCTAATCAGGATAATGCGATAAACTCATGAAATTATTGTGTTATCACTGATCCTTGATGAACTGCAATCTTTGAAATAAATCTGTTCATTTAAAGTGTTTCAAAATTGTTTTAAAAGGAGTCGGTTACATACAATACGTGTGAAGCTAATAAAAGCGTGGTAAATAATAACTAATGCACCTTATCAATTCAATATTACTGTAATAAAAATTAATAAAAACGTTATTTGAGATTATCTAAGTCTTAAATTATATTAGATTACACTGCTAAAGTGAATTGCGCATTACGCTGTCTTATTATAACGCCTACAACTATCTATCCAATCTATCTCCATGTTCAATGTTAAGTGGCCGACTTTCTGCAATATTTTCAACGATATCACAAGGACAAAGGAGATTTTCGATGCTACTGAATTTTTTGGAAAAATCTAACAAAGCCTACTAATATTATAAACGCATTAATTTGTAAGTATTGAGGGATGGATATTCGTTTCTATTTCACGCGAAAACACCTAATAAGAAAAATAAGAGATAGATTATACAGTCTGGATTAGCAAAGGTTATTTGTAATCCGTGTGACGCCGGGTTACAGCGTCTCGATAATTTCGTTGGCTTTCAATAGATTGACTTGATTGTTTTCGTGTCTACTAAGGAATTTTAATCATATGATACCATTTTAAATAGGATCGGTACCTCCCCCAAGGACGTCCTTAACCCTTTTGGTAGATAATTATTATCTTCTCTATTAAAATCCCATCTACTAAACAGACTAATTTGAATTCGTACAAAAAAACCGGAATTCGTTTAGGTTAAGTTTAATCGGTTTAATATTTGAATCCTGCGCCCCGAGCTGCATTATTTTGAGGTGTGGAATCGAGTGGGTAGTTTATGTACTTTTCAATTGCTCTTTTTTTTCTGCGGTTGCCTACTTAGAGTTGCTATACCCTTCTGGGAGTTTGTGTGGGGAACGCGTCTTACGCCACTGCCGTTCGAAACTCATTATAATTTCGTTTACAAGATATCTTGATGACTAAATTGTCGATTGTTTGTTTCAATGATATTTCGTAAACTGACCGAAAGAATTAGAAATATAGTACTGATGATTCCTTTTTTATTATGAAATGAAACTAAAAAAAACGTAAATAAATTAATGAGATTTTATAATATGTGGAAATGTGTGCATTAATTTAAATTTGATGCATTTTCAAAACAAAAATTAATCAATTAATTAACAAACTAGATTTCGGGGTTTACTAATTAAAAAAAAAAATGTTAACGTTCTCTTCTGTTCGTTGCGTAGGTACATTTAAATATTACATTTCTAGATTGCGTTTCTTAGAGGACATGTTTTTGTTTGATGGGTAGAGGCCCTAACTCTGCAAATGTTTCATGTTCACTTACCATTACGCGAACAAGCTCGATTGTCCGCTATAGCATAAAATAAATATAGTTTAAACTAAATTGTCTTATTTGCTCTTATATAGAGTCTACGTAGGTAAATAATTTAATCTTGCTGATCTTAATCAAGATAGTAAGATGAACTATGAAACTCAAGAAATAGTTGTTTTATGACATGAATGCCACCGATCATTGATAAGTGTACAAACTGTGGATAAAATCCGTTTAATGTCGGTAAAAATCGAGTCTAACGAGTCGGTTACATACATACAGGCACAGGTAATGAATGCCTCGATGCAAACGCCATCAGGTTAACATTGAGGCAACAGCGCCGTGCAAACGCGTGCACCAATTATTCAACTTACAATACGTATATCACTAACGATAGAAAGAACTCAATATCGGCTCGCTAATATGGACTTCCGTTGCCTTTGATCAGTCAATTTCCTTGGAGTGCATTTGACGAAGTGCCAACTAGAAGTAGCACGCACGACGCAATGGCTACTGCAATTTGTAACTATTTTACTACTTATAAATTGTTACTATTTGCATTGAAGTTTGAAGCTTTATTGATTTTTAAAGTTGCCTTATGCTGTATGTTGTAGTGTTAGCTACGTTAATGAATGATCAAAAATTTAAATACGCTTTAGTCCAGTGAATTCGTAAACTAAATTAAATTTTTCTCTCTTTATGTAATTACAGTTTACAAGTAAATAACTGATATCTAAACACAGGTTTTAACGATATATTTTGGAGTAAAGGCTTACGTACATATTTCGTACTATTCGGTATTTCTAAAGTGTATTAAACACATTTGTTATGGATGAGATTAAAATCGGAATTTTTCTTTGCTCTAAACAGACACCATAATATATATTTATTTACATTCACGTTGATAGCAAAAAATCGTATTATTATTACAATACCTACATAAACATTTTATCACGTTAGCTAGATTAAATAAAACAGGAAATATGGCTTAAGAGCATGTCAACTGCGCACATTGCTTATTATAATTGTTATTGATCACAATAACAATTTATTTAAATGTAATAACAAAATACAGATTAATTAGAAACATGTGACACTGACCTCTGATGGTGGCCGTTAATTCACACTTAAAATTGTTTTTAAACAGGAAAGACCTGTATTTAAAAAAATTATGAAATGAGAGAAGAAACAATACAATACAAGTGTATATTAAATTTAGTCAAACTGTATTATTATCGCGCTGTTTACGCAATGCTTTGTTATTTGAGGGTGAGCCTACCAAAACTAAGTTTGTCTCCTACAATGTTTTCTTAACCCTCGACGCAAAAAGAGGGGCGCGAGAGGCGCAAATGTAAAATCATTCTTACATAGTAAAATCGCAATTTTGTTTGTGATATATCAGATATACGACTTTCATAGTCATGTTTCGTAGCGGGACGCTTATTTTGTATAATTATTTAGAGGAGGATCTCCGCGGAAGAACCCTCTGGCCAAAGCGAGTATATTTTAAGCTTGTTATTCTGGTACATAAGATAGTAGGATACAACCACTGCCACTATCAATTCGTTTAGTAATTTTTTCGTGACAGAGCATCAAGCGTATTATCTTTCGCGTTACACAATTAGCTATAAATTGACGACAAAAAAATTGTGAAAACGGAACAATCTTAAGGGAAACACGAAACTACACACTTTTATAAGATAATTTCAAGATCTTTGATCTAACTTAAAGAAGTGACTATATAATAAAATCATATAACTCACTGTTTTGTTGAAAACCGCAAAAAAATCTTTTTGACCTTTGACCTTGAATAATTTATTTTCTAAGTATTGTTATAGTACGTGAATGTTTGTACATTTGAATGTCTAGATTGACCGGACTGTCGTCATAGAGGTAATGAATACCTAGATGAATCGTGCCATTTGTCAAGGACTGCATTTCTTTTTGCAAACGTCTTATAACTAAATAAAACTTATAATCAATTAATAAAACATATCAATATGTGGCACGAGCCTAGCAAATTTTATCTACACAATTTATCAACAGCTAAAGCCCAAATATATAAATTAAATGCGTATTTTTCTTGAGTTATGCGTGAAAATCATAGAATTATAGATAAGAAGATAGTGTTTATATAGTGGTTATACTTTGTAATCTATGCTATTAATAAAAAGGCTTAACAAAAGTGTTTTACAATGTTACTCAAGTGCTCTTCATAAATTCGCTGACGGAAATGTAAATGATTATAAAAATAAAACATTCTAGAATGCCTATGATTTAAAGCAGTAATTTCATATAACAATTCATTAACAAGTTTGGAGGTCATAACAATATGAAAAAAGGGGTTATAAAAACAATGAATTGGGCTGTTAGATCCTTGAATCGAAATTCGTTAGTAGGAGATCTAATTATAGACTGTTCTATAAACTATGAGGTGCATTCATTGTAAAGTGCTGATGTTTAATAAATCTAATTGCAAATTACCATTAACAAATAACCAAGCCTACCCTAGCCCAGTGTAAAATAGAATTTGTGGTTACAGTATTATAAGCTAACCCAAATGTAATCCGAAAAAGTAATAATACAATGCCATTATATTTCTCTATAAAAAACCTGTAGACAATAGGATTTTTAATGTTGCATGTTTATCACTCGTACTGTGAATTGTCGAAATATTTGATTTACTGTCCATTCCATTTCATTTCTTTACCCATTTATATATTAGACTTTTGCGGTTTTAGTACTGAAATTGTAGGGTGAAACCAGCGAAAATAATATAACAGTGCATGTGCATTACTATCGCACTAATCTAGTTACCAACTGTCGCTAAATAAAATAACTTCCCATAACTTGTTTCAACATAAACAAATCATCATAAATTTAGTTCGATTCTCGAATAATCGTACATATAATTGCACAGATTATTTAATTTTGTGTTTTTATCATGTGTATCAAGGTTGATATTGTACTGTCATGATCTTGATTGGTGCTTATAAAATAAATTACGTCGGACATACAATATAATTGGAGTTTTTAACGCAATTTATTAATAAGTTACTATATAATTAAACTACAGTATTATCGGTTCAAATTTAACGAAGTAAATTGTAAAAATAGAGTCATTTAAAAATTGGTACAGTATTTAGGCGTTTACTCTCAACAAAAATTTCAAGTCACACAAAATAATAATATGAAAGATCCATATTGTTTGTACCAGAAGAAAATGTATTTACATTTAATAAGATATGCATTTCAGTGCCGTTCTACATACTATAACGATTTTGCCGACGCGTTTTGAACGCTCATTAGACCATATTATAATGCTCGCATGATTCATACGAATAAATAGATTTCCTAGAATTGTTCTGGAGTTTTTGTGAATACATTATGTTAATTGTAGCTTGCACACGCATCGCGTTATTCAACTGGATCTCATAATATACGATGTCATCAGAAACGAATGAATGAAAACTTTTACACCATAATATAGAACAAAGAATGAAGAAACACTTTATTGTGCACCATAAAATCTTCGCAATTTTGCTGACAAATATTCTGAAGAATAGGGATTTCGTAGCATATACCGAATTTTAAACAACCAATCTAAGGAAATATGCTTGAGTCTAAGTAACTATACAATGGGTCATGGTATTAAAATAACAAAATACTTTATTTATGATGATTATGCTTCTTTATTCCACTGCTACCCTGCTCGCGATTCTTCGAGTGGCACAAAGATCTAGTTTTCTAGTTGTTGTCTGTGGACTTCGGCCGCGTGATTTTTGTTTGAGTTACAATATATACAATAAATTATCAAATTAAATGAAAAACAGCAGGAACTTGGTACTACGTGTGTTATTATTTTAGTTTTACAAAAACCAAATATATGATTTAAATAACTATATATAGTTTAAGTTCAAAAGTAGCTATTTGAAGGGTCTCTTCAATTACATCCCGTATAGTTAATTTATTTTTGTTGCATACAATTCTGGCCCATTTTATCATGTCCATTAAGTAAAAGAAAAATAAATATAAACATTCAGTTTTAATAACGTTTTACGTGTAACTTCCAGGACAAAAAATGCGTACACAGCAACACATAATATAAGATCTTATCTTTGGTTTACATGAAATACTCGATTGTTTCCGTAGTAATTAATTCACCTATGCTTGACACAAAGAAAATTAATTTCTTTATTTACTCGTGCATTTGCCTGTAACATGCTGATTTGCAATCAATTAATTAATTGGAGTATAAATTCGTGGAAACGTATGAACGAGGCAAAGTAATATTTTTGTCTTTTCTCGTATGAATTTAATTTAATTGTTGTATCCCTATAATGTTTATACGTTAAAAAGAAGCGAGGCATATAATGAACGAGCTATGAAGTTTATTAGAATTTTGAATGATTTTCAGTGTTTTAGATAACAGGGGAGAAATATGAATAAAATCTAGATCAATTTTATTATACTTGTTTATTAGACAACTAGCGTTTCGAACCGGTTTTAGCCGTGGTACGTTTTTATCTGCATAAGAACCGTAAGGCACAGGAATACCTTAAAAAAAACGTTAAAAAAGGATTAGCCGAATTGGTCGAGCTGTTCTCGAGTTTTACGCTTATCAACATAATTGGCGATTCATTTTTATTTATATAGATTTGCAATAATATAATTTAATTTTCCTCAATTCTAATATGTAAATAGAAACAAGTACAGACTAGCATATATCTACTTCACAATTACAGTTTCAACGTAGTGGAATATTTTGCCAGCGCTCTTACGGACAAGCGAATGAAAATGGTAATGAATTATCTTCCTGTATACAAATACAGGAAGAATATAACCGTCGTATACTCGAGTATCAATTGACTCTGCTATTAATAGAATCCCATAGTTATACACTAAAATACTTTGAGAACTAATAGAGCTTGACAAAAACAGAAGTAACATATCTTTTTCTTTTTCTAGATGGTTATATTCGTAACTGCACTCCACCAGCTATAGATGACTTCCCGACGGGACTGTTTACCGAGCTCCAGAGGCAGCATGGAGCAATTGTGCTCCATGCCTTCATATCCATTTACCTCTTCTTGGCGCTTGCCGTTGTTTGCGACAAGTTCTTTGTGCCAGCTGTTGATAGAATATGCACAGGTGAGCAATTTGCTGATTGATTGATCATAATATTGTTATAATCTAATTACCGTAATAGGATTTTACTAATATCGTTTCTGGTACAGTGAACGTTCAGTTGCAGTCAACAGGTCTTCTCAGTAAATGAATAACAATTGTTGCAGCCCTAAATATGACTAATGATGTCGCCGGCGCAACATTCATGGCGGCCGCTACGTCTGCACCAGAGCTGTTTGTGAACGTGATTGGTACATTCATCACAGAAGGTGACATTGGTGTAGGAACTATTGTAGGCTCTGCCGTGTTTAATATACTCGCAGTAGCTGCTTGCTGTGGGATCGGTGCGGGAATGGTAATCATGAAATCTTTGTCACTTTTTAACTTTAGTGGTTTAGATTAGAAATTGAAGATTATGCATATTGGATAGGTAGCATATCGACTCAGGTCATTAATCGATTATCTACTAGAAGAAATGAGTCTAGTGCCCTAAAAAAAACTACTGATTGATTATTATTGTTTTTTATAAAATTGTTAATAATTTTAACCGTCACTGTTTATTTTTGCTCATGTGAGTAGCACAGACAGAAATTTCGAAGACAAATTAACCTAATGTTTTATTTCAATACGTATTTTTCATTGAGTTTACTTCACCACAGGTTGTACCATTAGATTGGTGGCCTTTAACGAGAGACTGCCTCGCTTACGGCATCACAGTTTCAATACTTATTTGCATCATGCATGACGAGTATGTCCAATGGTATGAAGCCTTCCTGCTGGTCCTCTTATACGGAGTATATATTTGTATAATGTACTATGATAAGTCCATACAAAACTTTGCTAAGAGTAAGTATAGCAAATATCAATTGTATTAAAAAAAAATTATTCACTTTTACGTCTAATGGTACGGTATTTCAGGGAGTTGGAAGTGTGTTTCAAACATGATAAAGACAGATGAAGAAAAGAACGAAAATGCTAGCGCGGATGAGATCGGTGCGTTATTGTCTTTTTACTGTCTATTTGACTACATGTTCCCAAAATCATTGATAGTTTTATTGCAGATGAAAAAGATAAATCAAATAATAAAACCGATTTAATCATTGATCATCATCAACACAATGGTAATATAAAGGCTGGACCAATTATTATAGACAGTGGTGATAAGAAAATGACGATAGATGATGCCAAGGTCAACGATGATACGACGGTTAATGTCGGTGACATGGAGATTGTCCACTCAGATGAAGTTAATCAAAATGTTGACACTAATAAGGAAGCGCTAGATGAAAATGAGCATTCATTGTGGAAGTGGCCATCTGGTAGAAGTAATCTCACTAAGGTATACAACAACGTAGCTACGTTTACAAACACGAGCATAGAATATGATACCTTGTTTTTGCGATGTAGTTTTAAGTTTTAATCGGATTATGTAGACAAATGGCACGGCAAATATTCCGATCCATTTTGTATCTGTCCAATTAAATTATAAATAACTACGTGATTTTCCAATCTTCTGAAGTCTTATGAACGCTTTTAATTAAATAATGATGTTGTAATTACAGGGCTATTATAATTATATTATATTTAACGATGGAAATATGGAGAAACATAATTTCATAGTGTAATTAAATTAATGTATGATTAAATTTAATGTTTTTAAAATATTTTTAATATATATCTATCTATAATAATTACTCAACATATTTTAATAATGTGTCACTATATATTTTACCTATTTGTGTTAACAGCATTTTAACAAATTAACAAAAAAATGTATATGATTCGACATTAATTAAAGTGAGTATTATAAAACGTCTTTTATAGGCAACTTGGATTATTACTTGGCCGATACATTTAGTGTTCTTATTCACAATACCAGATTGTGAGAAGCCGCGTTTTAAGAATTGGTTTCCACTGACATTCCTTATGTGTATTGTTTGGATCGGTTCTCTATCGTACATCGTAGCTTGGATGATCACAATCATTGGTAAGTTCATAAACTTGTTTATTAATTTTGACAGAGTATACAATATCCTAGTTTAACTAAGTATTAAATTTCCGATTTGACTACTTAAAGTATTATACATTATTTGATTTATTTGAACTGACAGAGTTAAATAACTCATATCTATATGGTTACTTAACAATATGATTATTTTTTCTGACAAGTCATGTGGGCATGCTTTTATAGGTGACACCCTCATGATTCCCGATTCAGTGATGGGTATCACATTTTTGGCAGCCGGCACTTCCGTTCCAGAGGCTGTATCAAGTGTCATTGTTGCGAAACAAGGTAATAAAAATTATTCCTTTTTTATACTTCTTTCTTAATTTCAACGCCTAAAATGGAAGATTTCATCTTATGGAAAGGTTATATTAGATATAACAATTTTAAATTTCAGGTGTTATAGATTCTATATCATTTAACATTCATCATTCAATAATGAAAACCACATCAGTGTATACGTATTGGGTATTGTGGCTATAATTAATTAAATTGTCAATGGTTAACTAGTAATTATATAGAAACGCTATCATAATATTAATTATGTGTTAAAATAGCTAAATACACAATTAATCATGTGATGTCAGATGTTTATGGTTTATTCGACTTTATAGGTCACGGATCTATGGGCATCAGCAATTCAATTGGATCAAACACTTTCGACATTCTTCTGTGTCTGGGTCTGCCCTGGCTGATCAAGGCTTCGCTGACGCCGGCTGAACCAGGACATTATTGGGTTAGAATATTTCAAGTGTCCACTGCGAACGATTTGTTTTGCTAAGCGACTGTATTTTATTGCTACGCAATTTTGGGCCCACCTCCAGTTGTGATCATCTCCTATATCAATAGTTATTATAATAGTGATAGCATTGCTTTTAATCTTATGTTGTGTATTTATAATATTGAAATATCAATATTGTGAAAAGATGTTCAAATAGTAGATCGTCATAACTGGAATAAAAATAAAATATTTACCTTTGCGACGATTATTTATTTATGTTATATATGTAAATGTGTGATTGTTTTAATAGGTGAAGATAAACTCGATGGGATTGGAATACTCGGCTATATCGTTGCTATCGACGCTCCTGCTTTTATATCTCACGTTTTGGTTTAACAAGTTCAAGTTGGACGCCGCAGTGGGAAGGGCATGCTTGGGCATGTACGCCATGTTCCTCGTGTTGGCTACGCTCATTGAGTTGAATGTTTTCTTCCCGGTGAACGTACGCACTTGCAGGAGAAACGAGCTGAAGTCTTAACTGTGAATAGTACTGAACGGAGGGGTTCCCAGCCAGTGAAGTGCAGTAACAGTATATGGACTGTAATAGATTTCTTTAGAAGTCACCTGTATTTGGTGCTATCCATAAGCTAGTTCATAAGCTGGCTATTTCTATTTTATTTTAATAAACCTCGTCACTCCTGAATCCTCAAGCTATATTCAAGAATAATTTGTTTTATTGAAATCATATATTTGCGACACTATTTCCTAATTTAAACATGAATATCAATATCAAATTTTAAATCAACAAAAAATTAAGTGCGTTAAATATTTAATTCAGTTTGTTATTTTTATAATTATATTCTAACTATTAGATTATGTTTTATAATATTTAACTGATAAAATGACAAATTACGAATCTCAATTTTGTATTCGAATTTTATTGTTATGTAAGTTTCATAGTGTTTATGGATAGCTGTTATCTTAGAGACCAAAAATTTAAGATCTTAGATGTTTATTTTGTTATGTAAGTAGAAAGATAAGCATTCACAGCTCGCCGCTGCGTAATATTTTGTAAAATACCAATAGATTGCATATTTTTTCATGACGCTGTTGTAAATAAAGTATCAATTGATGTTATTGTAACACATTTTAATAGTAAATAAATATATAGAACTATATTTCACAGAGTGTTTTATTGATTCGCTATTTCTGATAGTTTTTATGACAATCATTCTGTATTATTTGTATTATCTGATCTTGCTAAATCTTGCTTATTTGTAGAACTTGGGATTTGGTCTAGACGAAAACGACGGCTAAATACAGGCGGCAAATCTTCATCAAAATTTCCATTATTTGCATCAAATGCAGCCAAACGTTCGTAAAGCTGTTGACAACAGTTTAGATGAAAATAAAAATTGGTTTAAAATTTAAAAATTTAATAACATCGTTCGATTATAACAGACATAAGAAGGGTTTTATACAAGAGCAACATTAAAAAAGAAATGCATTTTAAATTAACAAAGGAGAATTTCTAGAAGTTTGCAGAGTAAAATTTTGATTAAGGAATGATAGAGAACAGTCATTGGACGAGGTTGCTTTTGGATTTTGTTGATAAGAAGTCGATGTCTGCTGCATCTCTCTGCAATATAAAAACGAAAACGATATGTAAGGGTGGAAATAAATAATTCATAAATATTTAGTATCTAAATTAAGAAAAGGATATGAGTCAGTTAACAATAAGACATACGAATGAGATGTGAACTTAGCAAATGAATATTATTCTGAAATTCAAAAGAATATAGATTAAGATTCAGAATATAGAAAAATCTAATAAGTCATTACATAGAAGTCTAATATTCTTCTAAAAGTAAATTCACAAATAATATACATCATACTCGTATATTGGACGTGTCCCCGTCTCACACGATCACAATATATTTTGTATCCTGTGTAAGACATAGAAAACATAACACACTATTATTTTACTATTGAAAAAACAATGACGTTGATGTAATTTAACCCCGAATGATTCTTCTTTGGTGATGCGCTGCTGGCTTCACTTTATTTCAAATTGTACTAACAACTACATAGTAGGTAAATCTGGTTTGAAATCACGAATTACATGAAACGTAGAAGCTATAAGGTTACCATGAAAGCGGCTTGTGTACACAAGTGCTCCATTTCTCTCGCATGAATCTCGATATCGTGCTGAGTGAGTCTTGGTCTCGTACAGTTTGGACTTTGTGGGGGTAAGAAACGGTGGATGACTGGCGTTAGCAGATCTCTATGTACCTGATGCACGATAACAAAAAAAAAAAATTGGACGTTGGTATAATGAAGTAAATAAAAAAAAACATATTCATTATTCAGAGTGATATATGTACCCATTGAAAACTTATTTTCGAATGTCAATCTATAATATTGCATACATATGCAGATGTAATGTTTAATGTTAGTTACTTTAATGTTTAGTCGAAATAGAAAAATTGGTACATTATGAATAATCAGATAATTAAACATCAAATAAATAAAACAGTTAAAGTTTTTTCAAATAGGAAAACGTGTCCGATTTTCAGAACAGAAAATTATTGGCTATATATGACAGCAGACTTCACTGTCACCTGTGGTAAACAGTTGCGCATAATCTATCTCTGTATGAAAATGAATGTAAATAATTCATATCATCACCTATTTTAGTGTAATACACAAAGACAAGCTTTCACGATAATAATAAAACAATTATCTCTTAATCAAAAATACTCACCATAGCAGGATTATTGGGTTGAGTAAAATATGAAACTATGGCACCAGTTATGATACAAACTGTCATTCCTATAAAAGTATAGTATAAGTAGCTCAATCGATACATGAAGAACGTACCAGACCTGAAAGAGGAATATAAAATAAGTGGCAGATATAGTGGTGTTGTGGATTTTTAAGTAAACGAGTAGGTATTTCACAATTTATATTGCCTTCGGAATATTAACTAGAATTATTGCATTTGCATTGTTTTGTCTCAAGGAAATATGAGTTATTTTCTTGAAATGCTCAAACGTCAAACTGATTCTTTTCATATTGAAGTCTAATCATAACAGTAGTGGCTCAATGGTCCTGGGCTTAAAATATTGATAGGTTCATGTCCGAAAATTTAAAATTAGACGTCATGTGATACCAAACCACACTTGGTGGATTATGGCCTGAACCTTCATAAGAAGCCTGTGTCCATGCAGTGGGTACATACATGGGCTGATGATGAAGCCTAATCGTGGCCCAGCTGCCCCTTTGTTTACTCTGCTATTAAAGAGCCCCTGCAAATGGTCATGTGTGCTGGTAGTCGCTTACCATTAGACAAACCGCCAACTCTTGTGCTCACTGGAACATATAACAATATATCAATTACAAAGTTTCTCATAGCTTTACCTGTCAAATTCTACAGAAGAGTGTGTGGTAGTGGGCAAGGTAAAGTTTCCTTCACACCCAGATACACTAACTGGTTTTGGGACTATGACTATATCCCCACGCAGCATAGCAGCTTGGGTCCCAAGAGAGATCCAACCCACGAGTAGGGTCGATGTGGTGCCTCCTGCTAGCGCACCCTGGATGATAACAGAATATACATTTATATCTATACTAATATTATAAAATATTTGTGTGTGTTTATATTATACATGTATAAAACGATAATAATCCCGTGGAATTTGTTTGTTCGAACGTGGCAATATAAAGGACTTTAAGCATTTTTTAAGTTTATCAAAACAGATACGTGATTCCTAAGTAAGTGCTGTATATTAATATATATAATTATGAATTAAGTATAAATGTTGTATAAATAGTGAGGTATGATTTGCGAATAATAATCTTAAATAAAAGGTACCCTCGAATTACGAACGTAGTAAAAAAATACACCTACTGTAAATAAGTGCAATTGACTATTTGAACAACATAATGTGTAACATTATTTTTCCTACAATATTTTACAAACAATAATCCAGAAGTAAGTCAAAGTGAAGCTGTACAAAGCTGCAACACTTCTCAAAGGATTGTTCGGCACTTTTATAAAAACAGCGCGTATTTTGCTTTACCTACAAGTTAATTACCATGTATAAATGAAAAAAAATAATGCCCTTCTTTAACACATTTTACGATGACGCAATACGTTTTTAAATCTGTAAATTTTGTCAATTGACGATAGTGTAATTGTAATTTATAATTTTTTCACTTAATTTGAAAATTTTGTTTGTAATGTTATTAAAAAAATAATAACTATGTGTAAACCAATATCTGGAGAGTTACCGTGACGTCTTAAAGTAGTACTGATTCCAGTGTAGTAAAAAGACAGAGCTACATAGGGTGTCCAGCGGTATCAGTTTAAGCGAGGAAGTACTGCTTTTCGAAAACGATCCTGAGTGATAATACACATTTCTCATTATGAATCGTAATCACTGTTCACTCCTATCAGGACTAATAAAAAATGGTTGCCTGTAAAGTCGGTTTTACGGGCGAAGATTTTACGTGACAACGTCTTTTTCTTGGTAGAATATTTATTAATATGAATATTATTAAATTGCACAATAGGAACAAGGAATTGAATGAAAATAAGAATTGCACAAATTTTAACTATAGAAAATATATTTTGTTTACTAAAAAGACAGAGACAGAGACACAAACACGCAAGACAAAATGCGCCTAATTCTCTAGTGCTACGCGCGCGGCGGACCGATCATAGTTCGGTGACTCATCGTAACGTTACCGGGCGTTACACTTTTTCATGAGTGCCTCCGAGCCGCAACCTAATTTAAGACGTTGTCACGTCAAAAACAAACAACATATTACAGGTTCATCACGCGCTCGACTATTGTATGACATGTTGTAAATATTTGTTTTTAATATTAATATCTAGTCGAATTACCGTCGCGTTTATCCACGGTAGAAAAAGACCCATAGTAAAGAGGCCCAACAGGCTCCCAGCAGTTATACCAGCCAGGCTTTTACCAGCTTGGATCAGGGCTCCCATGTGCTCCACCAGGAAGACAAGAGCTACGCAAGTTGCTCCTAAACATCACAAGATTAGCAATTTTTATATTATGTTATTAAGTTTCAGGTAATTTTGTATTAGAATTGAGCATGTGCTATTGTCAAAGCTGAAGGGCATATTCTTTCATGAGCTAAAAGCTTATTTTATAATGCACTACAATGTTGATACGATAGAAAAAATCACAAAGATGTTAAAATCCATGCTAATAAATGGGCAAATATTGCTGTTGCTCTTATTGTGAATACTTACCATACATAATAGTTAATACAATGGGAAATGAAAAATACATATTTTCAATAGTTAGCAAATAGCTTTAAACATTACGACATTGGGGCCTTCATGAAAAGAGCGTATATTATATTTTATATTTTTATGAGCGTATATTATTACTTGAAGGCCGGTAAAGCAAAGCCACGAACAGTTCTAATGTTTTTTTTATGTCATAGCGGGCAGCTGAGCTGGTGGTTCGCCTGATGGTAAGCGATCACCACCGCCCATGAACATTCGCAGAGGTAGTGCCTCTGTGATCGTGTTGCCCGCTTGTAAGGGGTAAAGGAAAGGATTGACGACTGGAAAGTAAGAATGGACTGGAACCGGTGAGGAAAAGGAAATGGGCCTCCGGCTCCCCCACGGCACATTTACCTGCACTGTCATAAAAAAGTTAACTTACCAATAACAACGACGATAACCTTCATAATAAAACTTGCTGTCTTTTCCGATATTGGTTTATTATACGCCGGTCGGATGAGGTCCTCGAAAATGACTCCACACATGGAATTAAGACCGGTAGACATGGAGCTAAAACAAAAGCCTAAAGTAATTTGATGATCTTTCAATAACAATGAAACATTATTTCATAGTCGACTACTTTTATACATCTAATAAATTAGACATCAAATGCTTGTTTGATGTCTAATTTATAAGTGCTTGAACTGTTTTTGAAATATGAATAACTCTACATTTTAAAATTTAACGGCTTCCCCAAATTTCAATTGAAAAAATTTTCTTTCATAGATTTTAAAAAATTAATTTCATCGGAATAACAATTATCAAATCAAATATTCTATATTAAATCAACTTGCGTAACCGTGCTGTACAAAAGTAATAAAATTTAAATTTAATAAATATAAGAAGAACATGTAGGAGAACATAATATAGAAATATGTAGATATAGGTATAGATATACATATCTCATACCTTAACGCAGCGCTAAATACGCCGCTCATAAAAATACCAGGCAGTGCAGGGACGGAACCGGTGATGGTCATGACAAAGTAGGGTAACAGCTGGTCACTCTTTCGTATCGCGCCGGTGGTGAGGGGGTCGCAGGTGGCGAACGTGGCGTAGATCACGAGGCCGGTGTAGCAGCAGAGAGAGACGATTACATATATACCGGCGGCCATTATGAAGATTGTTCTAGAATTATTGTAGTTTAAATTAGGCATCGAAATCAGAGGTTTAGTTACGCGACTAATATTATTTATCTTATATATAAGTATATTTTCCATAGCCTTTTATGTTATCGGAAAGAACACAAGTAGGAGCGTCGTCTAAAACGACCTACGTTGCCCGTATATATAACGAATAGCACATTTATTATAATATATACCTATCCCCAATAAAAGATTCGTCGTATTAGAAACGAAAGAAAATGTGAGGGCGGTCGCTTTTCTGATATTCGAACGAACGTGGAATTTTAATATATGTAAGAGATTGAATTTAGGAAAAAATATTATGCGAAATTAGATATTATAATCTGGATAAGGTTGAATTTATTTTGATGTACCTATATTGACCAGATTGCTAAGGCCGTTACCATTTGTTGATTTTGGTACATTCGTTTTTAATACAGTTAAACAATGCATATTAGGTATATTATGCTATATTTGTTTGATACCAATACATTCAAGGTTACGTCAAAGGTCCTCTTTGTACAGAATTGCGTATCTAATTGTTTTAACTGATATCCTACTAATATTATAAATGCAAAAGTTTGTAAGGATGTGTGTGTTTGTTGCTCTTTCAGGCAAAAACTGTTGAACGGATTGCAATTAAATTTGGCCCGTAGACAGCTGGACAACTGGAATAATATATAGGCAACTTTTTATCCTGATATTTCTACGGGATACGGACTTACGCGGGTGAAACCGCGAGGGGCAGCTAGTATTTAATACATACATGCGTGCTCTTTTCAACGAAGAAAGCGCCAAACATCTTTGCACCATAGCCTGGTTGACGGAACACGAAGCAAGCCAGCTGAAATAGTTTCCGACGACGGTTGTCCAAAATGTGTGCCGAATCGTTGGATCCGGATCCATGCTGGAACAAAGTTTAGTATGAAACAAATATGAACCCTACGCCTCGATAAAATGATTGCTACGATTAAAATCAGAGCCAAATATTTATTTATTCAACTAGACTTCTTCTAGAAGCAGTTTTCAACCGTCACAAGCATAGTTCTACAATTTACCATTTAAAATGTTAAATTGACATGATTTTTAAAGACCAAATACAGAATTTCTTCCCAGCTCTTCTCTATAGGATCTGCTTTCCGGTGTTTAGAAATTAGAGACTTTTTAACGCTTGAACCTCAACTCATCTACGCTACTAAAATGTACTTGACTTACTTGAAGAAATCCAAACGGTCGCCTTCCTGGTTTATTCTGAAAACCTCATTGATTCCGCCCAAACGACACGTACCGTACACCAAAACAAATATCACGCCAAAGTACATCAGAATTGTTTGTAGTGTATCCGTCCATACAACAGCCTTAATTCCACCCTGTTACACACAGTATACATTAGAGGTATTGTAATAGAAACTTTCTTATAAATGGACACATTTTTTACTTCTTAATTTAATCTGTACAGATTCATTATCAAATTTGGTGCGTTCATGGAGAGAAAATAATACTCATACATAATAGAATTAAAATTGTTTAGACAAGGATTAAAAATTCGCGTTAGTTAGACCACTTATTGCCTGATCGGGTTGTAACGATTTTTGAATTAAATTTTTAAATTTAGAAAAAAACGTGTATCGTGGCGGAGCTGGGACGAGCAGCCATTGATGGGCTATTTTATGAAACATTATATACATTCACGAAAATTTTTTCTAAACCATACTCGTAGTTTATATTTTTGAACCTCTTTAGCTTACAATAAATGAATAATGAATGTTGATGAATGATGAGATGCAATCAAAAACAGGTTTGATTAATGATCTATTCTAAAGAAGTTAGAACCCCTAGATCTAGATCTTATTCATTACAAGTGAAAATATGAATATAACTAATGTATTAATGGTATAAGAAGCATTAACGTGAGCATAAAATGTCATAGTTTAGCATACAAATACTTTATCTATAAATTGATTCCGGGTTCTGATTGGATTGACCTTCTGGTCAGACGGGATCTAGACTGTAGGGGAGAATCAGGTCAGCCGTGAATAAATAAAGATGTTGGGGCTTTTAGAATATTTAACACCGGTCGAACTGAAATAGCTTTGTCATTGAGACTGGAATCGAACTGATATTTACTGATCGTATTTTGTGTTTTAACATATTCAGTTTTAGCATTACGCCCGCGACTTATCAACCGCGTATCCAGGGATAACACAGACAGTCCCGGGGTTTTCTAAGCATAGTTCAAAAAGTTTTTATTTAGTATAGATAAAATGTAAAATTTATTAATAAAAATTATTGTACTCACTAATGTAGTGTAGAAGATACACACGATGCAAACTATCGGGGTAATCAAATGCAGATTTATGCCAGTCACTGAAATATGTAAAATCTTTTTAAGTATTACATAACGGGGGCTGATTCGCAACAGTATCGAGATATAATCCAATCGAAATAGAATTCTATTCCATTGAACTCTGTATTAGTACTAGAAAATTAAAACAGCCCACGTTTGTGCTGTGTCCAAAACTATAAATATTTATCATATTATTAAACTATTCAATTTCGATATAAAACTGGAACTGTTCGCACAATAACATGTAAAGATTGAGGTCAAATCAAGACCGCTATTGAAAATTCTTAAAGAAGTCTATCATGTCATCAATTTCGGTAGTGAGGGTATTTGTTTGCTTTTGTGTGTGAGTGGATACACAGTATTGATAGTTAGTAAGTAGTTGGAAAGTAGTTTCGTGGCCTCTGCAATTCTCTTGTGAATGCCTGAATGATGTTGCGGACTTATATATTTTCATTTCTATGATATACCAGCTGTTGCCCGCGGCTTCGTTCCCCTGTTCAAAATAATTAAGAGTAACAATACATATCACATTTATTGATATAGCACCACCCATTTATTGCGCTCCATATTAAGTCACAAGGGACCATCCCAAGCGTTTCTTAATACACTAAGAAATCATTATAATATTATTTATTACATGTAAACCAATAACATCAAATTATATAAGAATAAAAAATCTTTCGCCAAATTTCGGCATGCTGCAGTAAAAAATATCATCCATATAATATCTAGGTATGTAAAAAAAACACAAACAAACAGACACACTTTCAAATGTACAATAAATAATTTATTATTACAGATTTATTAGAAAAATTTACCTTGACTGAAAGCAAGTGCAGGAACGTATATCACAATAGGTATATATAGCATCATTTTTATGATGAATATTATTGATCCCAAGAGGCGAACGTTTTGGTTGAAGCGAAGTCGTAAGTACTAAAAAATAAATGACAAAACTACATTGAAAATTAACAATACATGTTTCAATTGAAATGATATGTATGTCGCCATACGATTGTTAAAATTATTGCCCGTTAGGTATAATGTAACGCGAGGTTCCAACCCTAGAAAAATGTTTCAATGCATTATTCTATCTATTTTTAATATAATTACTCTACTTAGGAATATATCCCACGAGATTTTAATCTAACGATGCTTACAGTAGCATTATCTTATTGTTATAAATCAAATGCGTTGTTTGTAAGATGGAAATACCATTGCACAACATTGATATGTTAGGCTTTTCTATCTGACAATATCCCAAGCTTTCTTAAAATACTAAAATTCACATGAATCTTACCTCATAAGTAGATGTGATTTGTAGGTTATAGAACACAGGTAAATACACAATAGCTATAGTGACTGACACTATCCATTCGGATAATACGATCGCCCACAGTTGAGTCCCGTATGTGTACATTTCGGATGGTAGACCAAGCAGCGAAATACCGGAGACGTAGCTGAAAAACGCATAGCATCAACATATTATGTTTTATAGAAATTAACTACTTGAAAGAGATTTTATGTGTGTTTTAATGGTTGTCAAATATAGCCTAGAAATAGTTGCTGTACCCGCAACATTTCCGGGGAAAAACTTATGTTTTTCGATTCTCAAACTAACCCTTTACTAAACTTCATCTAAATGAAGAAGAGAGAGATAGGCAGACAAAGTAACTTTCGCATATACAACATCATAATACGAGTATAATATAAGTAGGGATACTTTTGCAATCGGCTTCAAAAATAGAGGATTGGAAATATAGAGAAATAAGCTGTTACTTGAATTTTTAATTTGAAAGCTGGTTCGTCCCATGTGATCCAATTTAAATTTGATCTAATTCTGACAATTTTAAGGCTATCTTTTTTTTAATTTATTCTATATGTTAAATTGTTTTATTTTTCTTAATGCACCAATTTTTTCGCAATGTATAACTACAAATGTAGTATGAAATTAATTTTTACACATTTTACTGCGGCATTTGTGTCATGTATAATAGCATTTTATTTTATAAAACGCCATCTTCATCCGTTAACTAAATAAAGCTAGCAACTGACCATCAAACTTAAAAAATGTTGATAGCTTCATATTATATTATTACAATGTTTATTTTTAATTTTAACATTACGAAGTCTGTAATTATAAATTGTATATATTTAGAAACATTGTTTTAAATCCTGTTACTTATAAGTGAGCCTCTTTTTATAAATAAACGAACAAAATTACGATCATATTTTATTTATTACGATTAGAACTAAAGCCTTAAGCATAGATATTATACTGGACTGGGCCTTTGGAATTATTAGCTGTATTTACAATCAATAGATACATCCAAAGTATGTATTTGCACCAAGGGTTTATTTTCCATAACATTTTAAATCACGTGTCTTATGCTTTACATGTTTTGAAAAATTTCGGATAATTGCCTACAGGCACTATCAAATCAACTTGCTCAGAATCGTACGTCGAAATAAAATGACCATTGAGAGATTTATCCAACAAAATTAATCCCAGACATTATATCAATCAACTCAGGCTGATAGTTTATGCAGGTTCAAGGGGACTCACATCCTTGTCGTAATGACATCGCTTGTTCTTGATGCAATTATCGAAACAAGATGATTGTGAAGTATGAAAACAGTCTGTATTTCATTTTTCTTTAACTGAACTACTTTACGTATTTTGTGAAGCTGAGATGTCTTTTGTCATCTGGATAATATATCAGTAGGTGGTATGGATAAAATTATGTAAAAATCTAAATAATGTCTTAGTCAAGAAGTTACCTACCAATTTAAATACTAGTCTAAAATCTCACTAGGTCAAAGCAGATGTGGATCGAAGAGCCGAATGAGACAATTAAATTATTTTGACGCGCTTCATATTATCAAGAGCTAATCTTAACATTCTGAGTCGCATTGACAGATGCTGTTATTGTAAATTGAACCTTATAAGCATTTCTACGGTGCGATTTTTACAAAACGTTATGATTGATTTTGAATAGAATATGAGAACGATACGATACGATTAAGAGCATTTTCTAAAATACGTCGTAAAATAGCTCGTGGTTTATAATTAGTTAGGAAAAGTGTGCGTTCTTTCTTACTTCTTTGAAATATTATCATTTTGTATTAGAATTAGAACGTATTAATTTTTTATGTTGAGTTAATACAATAGTAGTAGTAGTTTTGTGAATTCATCTACTTTAAATTTCCTTTCCTCTCAAACCTAAAATGATGTAAGGCAATACGTATCACCTACTCTAAACATCTGTTTCAAAAGAAATGTGATTACCGTAGAAGAGGAAAGATATAACTCGTGATGTAATATCCTAAAAATAGATTCATTAGTGCCTATCAAGAAGCATAGATACCTGAATATGCCGCTGAGGTCAATAACCTAACGAACATTTCGTTGCTACGCCCGATTCGTAGCGACTTTGTTGAATTCCGTAAGTCCTTTTTATCGATATCTTCGAATACGTATCATAAAAAATTTAATCATATTTTTTGTTCAGATATTTTATACATTGGCTGATTTGTAAATTGATTTGTGTCTTGAAGAATTGAATCCTACTAATATTATAAATGCGAAAGTTTGTAAGAATGTGTGTGTGTGTTTGATGCTCTCTCACGCAAAAACTACTGAACCGATTGCAATGAAATTTGGTACGTAGACAGCTGGACAACTGGAATAATACATAGCCAACTTTTTATCCCGATATTCTTACGGGATACGGACTTACGCGGGTGAAACCGCGGGACGTAGCTAGTATAATAATAAATATAAGTTATTCACTATTCAATACCTGTACCTGAGAAGTCGCTAATTTATAGAGATGCAACATAATACAGTTCTAGAATGTTCAAAGATGTGGTATCCAATAGTATCACAGTTAGTTTAATATAATTTGTTGGATTTTTTATCTTTGTAGGCATGACTTCAACCGGACTGACTTCTAGTATAATGAAAAATTGTATACACACATTAGGATCTCTCTTTTTCCAATATGTTAAAATATTACTCTTTATCTATAATATTAAACGCCTTATATCTTAGCCCATTTGTTTGAGCCCACAAAGACACATATGATACACCTAATCGGTCTGCATTTACCTGCGCCATGAGTCAACACGGAGATCGTTTAAATAATTCTAGTTAGTGTAACAATATCGTTCCTGTCTTTGTTATAATATGAGACATAAATGTTGTGTCTGAAAACAGTGTCTGCTAAATCAAAGAGACAGTTACAGAAGTAGGGGTTAAGCCCTCCTTAGTTGGGGATTTGTAAACTTCTTCCTTCCTTCCTCAATATTCTGATTATAATTGCTTTTAGTTGCATATTGCCATAATGCCATTTGTCCAAATTGCCGAAAGTGTGCTTGTTTGTTTGTGGTTGAATATTGAATAGGTCAGAGTGTTATAGTGTACTTTGTACCGATGTGAAACATCTCATTGCCATGGCAACTTCCTCTGACGACGCTGGCACAGTGTGATCGGAAACCTACTATCTTGTTAAATGATAGTTTTAATTTATGAGCTATAGCGGCTATATGTCGGGTTTTTTTGAGTAAACGATAATATTTCATGTATGAAAGAAATTCCTCTAGCCTGATCTTTGCATAATTTTTACACGCTAGGAATTTGTATTTAGACATATTTTACGCAATAGAAAGTTTCTACGGAATCCCATTTATAAGGAGTTAAATCGTCACTTTTGAGGTCTATAAATACGAGTCTAAAAATACAGCAAGCGTCTTGTTTATGGCCAATGTTCATTGTGCAATGCATAGTGTCAATTGGCTCCCCAGCAGAGGAAGTGCCTAACACCTGATATCGGTTAACTCACGTTTCTTCATGTCAATGGAAAAATTGTACTCGTACATACTTGCATTGGGAATTATTATTTTTTTATTATTCCCAGCCATTGATGCCATTTAATAGAATGTTATATATTTCGTGCTATACTGAGAAAACAAAACAGTTACTTTAGTTGATTTCGTTAATTTTTTCTCTTATAAAAGTGAGATCTCAACTCTAATTTATATTGCACCTCAGAATTCCTGGTAACCTAGACTTTCATTTTTAATATAAATTCTGTAAATTTTTCTTATAGTACGATGTTTAAAGTAATTAATTACAGTATAGTGCTTCTGTAAGAATATTTTTCGCAGAGGTCTTTGTGAAAACAGTTTTAATTACAATTTGCGATTGCGCGTTTCAATAAATACCTATATATATCACATGCAAATTCGTAATCAGAACGTTCAGTCAGGTTAGGTTAGGTTCTTTTTATTTGACTTAAACTTTTTATTTAAGTACATAACTACACATTAATAAGAGACTCGCTTTAGGATCACAAGCTTTTCTGGCGGAAGTTTGGTGAAATTAAATGCTCGACATACCCACTACAAAACTACGTTTGTAAAACGTGTTGTAGACGCCGCTTGTAAACGACGAAATCATATAAATTGCGTGCGACATATATACGATGTATATAAATAACATATATTGTTCTAGACAATTGGCTTCCGTTTTGAAGTGACTTGTCTATCTTATAAACAACGTAACATTCATTTAGAACAACCATAAAAAATACATGTAGAATTAAGAGAACTAGATCGCTCTTTATTTCTTATTGAAACAAACATGAATATCATAGTTATATAATTAATAAATGCACCTTAAAATAATACCATACTTTAAAGAGCAATAAGCAGAAAAACTTCGCTAGCGCATACCTGGCAATCAGTGACATGGATATGGGAAACATGCCCATCGTCTTCCCGCCCATGAGGTATTCCGATGTGGTGTTCTGCTTCCGTTTCGCAAAGAAAGCGAAGTACACCCCGATAAGGGCAGATAGCAGAAGCATCGCCCCGAAGACGAGGTAGTCCAACCAATCAAAATACACCACTTCCATGACCGTAGTCCCTCGTTGTCATACAACGATTACTCGACAATTGAGCACTGGACTATGCTATATTTATCCTGTAGCATAAATCATTGGAACATCCCTCCAGGACTAATTGACTTGTTACCGGCCAGTGTAACACTTTGTGGACGGATAATGATGGCTTTAATTATTATTGGCGTTCGGATTGTTTTGATGATATTTGGCGTGATTAAGATACGCTACATTAGAGACATTGGTTTGGAAATACGTTATGATGTATTGAGGTTAAAGTTTATGAATATTGTGTCTGTATGTGTGTTAATTTTAAACGCATCTGTTCAAAGGTTTTAATTAGGTAATCATAGAAAAATTACTGAAGGTGTGTGATAAAATTAAAATCAAAATTTTCTACGTAACAAGTGCATCAAATACATCTTGTCATAAAATTCATGTATGGTTATATAAAGTTAAATAGGGTATCGTGTTCTAGGCTTTCATTAACTGCTTTTTTCTAGGCCTAAAGCCTAAGCCAAACAATTTCAGAATAAGCATTTGATATAAGTGGACACTTACCTGTTAATATGGAGGTAGAAATAAAAAAGCTTCTATACATTACATTAATTATTTATTTAAAACTTCGTGCAATAGGTACATGATAATGCTAATGATATGCTGAAATCTAATAAATAATTATTCACGAAATCATCAAATTTCTGACATACATTTGAAATATATAAGTACAATTTGTGTCAACTATTGAAATTATCACTATAACAATTGATATATTTTTATACACTGTAACTAAAGACATACGAAAATAGATTTTTTCATAGTATAAAAACAACATAATAATATGTTGGTGGTTCGAAGTTGGCACAGTCCAGACTCTCAGAGATCATTAAATTCAGAAGATTAGAAAAATGTCTTAGCACACTTGATTTTCTTTTATTTACTATTCTTTTGCATCTGCATGTACTTATCGTACATCCATTATATTATTTAAGAAAATCTTTTCTAATCTTTATTTTAAATAACTGTCCAAAAATTTTTCCATCAGACTAGAGTTGTTTAAACATGGATCTTGCCAACTCCAAGTTATAATAAAAATCTGATACATATCTATGAATTAAAGCTAAAATTTGATAAATATTACATTAGGTAGCTGTAACCTTGCACACTCTGTAAAGTAATGATCATTCGTGAATAAACTTTTATGAAAAAATGGTACCTAATTCTTAGATAGCTCTCTAATTAGTACCATAATGATTGTATACAGAAGTAATATTAAAACATACTAGGTTTGATCGTTGTTAATGCAAGATTAATCATTTTAGCTAAGCTGTGTGTGGTGGATTAAGCTGCATTCTCTATTATATCTATCTATTATTATGGTTAACCAGATATAGTCATCCTAAACACATTTTTATCTACTTATAATTTTTATAGTCACATGTTCACTATCTATCGCCAATGAATTTTACATTGATTTTGACTTTAATAGGTAAATAAAGTTTTGTAAAATTATGTGTACTATTACTAGAATAGTTATTTCATGGATCATATTTCCTGTAATTTATTAATTAGTAAACTGCTATTTTAAGAGTGTGAGGCTTTGAATTCAGATGTAGGCGCATAACGGTCTCTAGATTTATTGATATTTTTTATACGTCAATATAATTTGCTTATAATTATTGGACACATAGTAGTGAATAGACACTACAAGCTCAGACAGTACACAAAGCCGGTACTGAAACTAATGGCGTATAGCGTCCTTTATATATATAGTAATATTTTATTATACCTAAAAGACACGAAACACTACTCCATACACTTTTATGATACTGATCTTTTTCACGATTCTTCTATAGACTAGAGTTAAACACAAGCGCTAGAATATTTTTAAAACGCGCTATAATTACTGCAAATCTATTAGATAGTATTGCATGAAATTAGATTTCAATAGTTATTTCTACCAAAGCATATCTTCTATCTAATAATAAAGTTGAGTTATTTAACCCTTTTATTAGTTAATAAGTTATAATAAGTTCACGAATGAAATCTCTACAAGAGGGTTAATTTTTAGTATTATTAGCTGTTTATTCATTTGAAGTTCTTTAAGATTTTAGTTATGATTAAAAAAATATAGTGTATGAGTAATAGATAACATCTACTGTAATATTTTTTGAGGGTAGATCAAAGATTAAAGTCTAGATTTAAGTATAGAATCAAACATGCGAGCTTGATATAAAACTGCCATTTTGAAATACATATCAATCCACAATTATTAAACAGTCTCAACCTATTTAAATGTGCGTTTAGTTATACTAATAAAATTTGAGATGACGGACTTTCTTAAAATAGAGTTTGTAACTTTCTACACTTACGATAATGAAATATCAGCACTACTGTTATTTATCTTCATGCATATCCATCTTTATAATTATACTTTATTTCATTTATTGAAATAATAATATAATTTTCTAACTACGAATTGAGTCCATATAGTATTTTTTCTCAGAAATTTACAAGTTTCCCTTACATCTACTGAAGACTTTTTACAATCCTATACCAATAGAGTAATAAATATTATATTATATACATAGATATGATATTTAATATACATACCTAAATATTGCAGAACTATTTAAAATTATTAGTAGGTCGGGTTCAACTATAACACCACTTTTCTATCATATAAATAAGTGAGTACCTAAAATGAATCCTTGATAACCCTTCTTATTAATTTTGTTATAAGAATATTAAAGGGAAGCAATCTAATTTATATGTAATTGGGTTCAGTTTTCACCTAACATTCGATATTTCGATTTATCTTATATCTAGTATAAGTTTTTTATTAAGCCTGTTTTATAGAATAGAAAAAGTCTTAAATTATAACATAAGACGTACTCAATAAGCAATGATTTAAGCGACAAATTTATAGGATTCTTGTAATTAGACATTTAAAAACCTTACGAACTATTAGACTTCCTACAACCTACGTAATCAAAGGAATCGTTTTATTTCAGACACCAAATTTGTTTCTATAATATGATTAGAATTAGAATATCAATATGCTTAAACTCGTTATACATTCATATACAAGCCACAAAACATCAATATATATTTACACAAATTAATTACTGATACGTACAAAAATAATTTGAAAAGTTAAATGAGATTTCTATTCTTATTTTAATCATTTTGCACAGATGCTACTGCTACTTATTCCATTTAAAATCTGTATTTTTCACTCTACTCTATAGTAAAACCTCAGAAAAGTTGGCAATTATATACATCGTATCTACGTTCAATTTAATGATTATTTCTTCTCTACAGATACATTTATTATCGCTACAATTATTTTTCAATCATTTGCGATCACAGACTTCTAGATCTCCACATTCCTTATGAATTTACAGAACAAACAAATGATATTATAAATATTAATATTACAAAAAAAAACCTTTACATAAATTTAAAGGAAGAACGCTAATTTATAAAAAAAGATCAACAATTCTAATGAAAAAGGCACTCTGTATCCACACGATTGTCTCACTCAATTCCGTAATGTAATGTTATTTCACAAGGGTTTTAGAAACCGAATAATATGCCAAGTGATAACACAAATGTTATCGTAAACGTTTATACATCAGCAGGGGAGCCTAGATTGAATCTAGACATTTTCCGATCTCTAGAGACCGATATTTGTCCTGACGAAGATCTTTGTAAGGATGCTGAGCGGGACCGAGACGAGTCAGATTTGGATTTCTTTACTTTACTTCCTCCAGTTGCTGGCTGTTTGCCTTTTAATGATGAAACTGATACAACTGTGTCCGAGGTGATTCCATCATGTTCTGTTAAGAGAAGTTAAAGATTGCAATCAAAGTAACTAATAATACTATTTGTATATTTCGAATACCCGATTTTTTACTTACCCACGCGCCTGATGACTTCTCCGGCATTGTTCAAGAAGAATTTTGGTTTCGAGTCCTTCAGAAGCGATTCCTTTGAAATTATTTAAATCATTAAATACGCAAAAAATGAGCTGGTACACATGATAACAATATTTTCAATAACTCACCTTCGACTTACTAGATTTGGAAGCTGTGTCAGAGCTTCCTTTCCACCAGGATCATTGAATCTCACAAGTCTTTTCTGCTTCCTTCTCTGGTGTGGCGACGTTAGCCTCAACATCAGCATCAGGTTTGGGTGTCGTTACTCCAGAAGTTGAAGCTCCACTAATTAAGAAATATCAAATTTCACTACTAATGCGTATAAATCGTCAATATGTGTAATCAGGAAATCTGTTAGGACAAACATAACTTTAAAATCCTAAATAGTTACTTACGCAGCATCAGTTCTGGCAGCGTTAGTGTTCTGCTGGTTGCGCATAGCCAGTGTGGAGACCATTGGAGGCCTTTGCGGCTTGTTTGACAGCAAACGTTCTATGTCCACCATAACCGCTGGACTCAGTTGTGGGACAATCTACGTTAATTGAAAAGCACATTTAATTTAATTTTCGTTCTATTTTACCCATTGGTCCATCAATCAATTCAAATGACAATCTAAATAAAACCATTTATTAAACAGTAATCTATCTATATCATCAAATACGTTGAAAAAAGGTCCAATAAATAATACCTAAATAAAAAATAAAATAGGTTCAAAGGAAAAGGTCCGATTTAATTTATGAATTAATTATCTTAAAAAATTAATTGATAAGCCAAATTTATTTCTTTATTTTACCTGTAGTGCGTGTATATTTTCTTTGAACTGTTCCACGCTGGTAGCGCCAAGCAGTAGACAATTTACATTCTCATTCTTAAGACACCATGCAACTGCTAATTGACTCATTGAGCAATCTAATTAAAATAAAATAAGTAACTGTTATTTCTTGTATGCTTATTAGATATACTAAGGTCGATAAAAGTGTCTCTATAAGGGTTAAAATTTCGTTCCATTTATTATGAAGACTTGATTAGAAACCATTAAATAATCAGAAACAAATTATTCTTTGTCATTAATCGTAATACGTTTGTGATGACGCTTTCAATTAAAAGTTACATGTTTATATTCAAGTCAATTGCAGAGTTAATTCTAAAGAACTAAGGAACAAAGGGATGAAATAGATTTACTCAGGCTATTGGCGAGGTTGGACAAAGCTTGCAATTTGTCCCCGTAAGTGCGTAACTCCTCTCCGGTCGTTTGTTCTTTGCTGTTGGAAGCTGGCATCTGTGTTGAAGACAATCTTAAATGATGTAACTGTTTTCTAAAAACAACTGAGCAATATGTTTTTACACTTGATTTAAAAATGAAAAAATACTAGATTAACATGTGAAATTACTGTGAAAATTTCGGTAACCTCTTTTTTGATCGCGAATTGAAAATATTACAGAATTGGATAGAAGGAATAAATTAAAAACTCTTCAGTCTTTTACTAAGCCAATGAAAGAATAACGCACAAGCCTATTTTGTGAATTTATATAGAACCTTACATCTGCTACAGCTAGGTCTTCCTCACACCAACTGAAGGTACTATATTTGCGATTGAAGCGTGACTTAGCGAAAAGACCCGTCACTTCTTCACGGTTTAAACCCTTCCCGGTGGTAATAGCAGACCAAGCCATTGTTCCTAAACAATACAGAACAAACAACACAGTTTCATAATTAAGCACCCAATAATACATCGATGGAAGCACGTCAGAATGTGCGTGTGTCCATTGTGAACCAAATTTCAAATCCGGACCATTTCAATTAATGCCATTTAGATTTAAATTAGCTAATGACTTCAAGCTGTAGAGACAAAACGCGACAATATCAATCTAATTAGCAAGCAAATTAGCTGTTACTCCATAGTACGAAACCGCGATAAAAATATATAAAAGACAATTTCTCTAAAATCTATGGAAATATACACCACGAAGCAATGATCTTACATTATAAGCAATGTATGTAATCGTAGAAATAAGTGGAATACCTACCAACGCCTATTTTATGATACAGTTCCGGCATATAAAGTTCAGCCTTGTCCCGACAAAACATGTGATATTCAGTTTGCTCGACAACCGGCGTGATGCAGTTAAATGCTCGACATTTCGAATAAGCATCCATTATCTATGGAAAATCGATACTTCTTAATGACAGCGCAAATTACGTAATATATAAGGTAAATAACGACACAAAAAGCAATGTGAGTTGTCTTGGATTATTTAAATCTAAAAATATTCAGTATTCAAAATTATATTTTTCATACGATATAGATATATTTGTATACAAACAAAAATTAACGGAATTTTCGTCTCGAACCCACTGATCAATAAAAAATTTAAACAGATTATCAAAAATGAAGTAAGCCGTTGACAGATCGTTGCCCAATTCTTTTTATATACTATATATAATATATCTTTGTTACATCATTACTTGTATTGCTATATCAATAAAGTATGTCCTTCCGCTCATATTAAACTATCAAGACACCAGGAAATCATGAATTATGAACTTAAATCTGAGACATTTCATATCGCATGTTATGAAATGAATATAACATCAATTCAAATAAAAATTATTATCTTCATCTTACCTCTGATGGAGACCAGCGTGCTGTGCCCCAATACATAACATATCCTTTGTTGATGACAAAATTCATAGCACGCACTAACTCTGAAAACGATACGATAATCAGAAATCCTGAAAATGATCGACTAACAGATCTGGTGCACTCTACTCACCCTCCATAGGACAAACTGGGTCCACTTTATGCAAGAGTACAACATCAATGTAATCTACTTGCAGTCTCGCCAATGACGCTTTGACGCTTTCTATGATATGCTTACGCGATTGACCTCGTTCATCTGACCTGTATACGTATATCGAATTCTTTTATAATTTTTTGTTTCCCATAAATTTATTAACCTTAATAAACAAAATAATCAAACAATCGTTTGTTTTGAGTATTTAAAATGATTACTTGAACGTAAAGTTTTCCGTAGGCATTACCTAGATCCACGCTGTTATAATACTAAAATGGTAGAAAAGGAATAAAACTTATAATGCTCACTTTGTACTCCAATATATTTTCGTAGTGATGATCACACTAGACCGCCTCACGTTTCGTTTCTTTAAAATCTTCCCCAGCTCTGTTTCACCTTTTGCTGAAAATATCCTATTGTAAACAACAGTGTTTCACTACGAATTATACCATTTCACCCAACTTACCGTAATGTGCTTCAGATAAATCGAATAAATTGATTCCATTCTCGAGCGCAGTCATAATTATGTCTTCAGCGATATCTTCATTCAGCATTGTCCAAAGACCAAGGCCGATGTTGGGAACTCGCAGACCAGATTTACCTAAATTTTTGTATCGAAGCCCTGGAGTCACGGAGGAGGGCATACTGGCATGGTTTCCCATGTAGACCGACACATGTTTCGACATATTCATGTCCCCGACTGTTTACAAAACGTTACTGATCTTATTATTTGCTTGTACGAATTCAACACATCAAAATGCATGCCATGCAAAAATATGTACGCTAAAGTTAAAAATAGAGACTAAGGTTAAATAATGATTTAAATTACCTTGATCTAGCATCTGTTGTGAATTCGCACTGAATTCATCCATACAATCTAATGAGGCAATGGGGGCACGACATCTAAACAAAATAAGGATCACTAAGTAAATTAGATGATTTAAAACAAACAAAAACAATTGAGTTAAAAATTTAATGAGATACCTTTTGGTTTTGTGACGAGACAATTTCAACATACTGTTTGTCTCCTAAACTATCGATTCCCATATGGTCTCGATCTACTCACTGATGTAATTTCGATGGAATAATAGCATTCATGTTACTAGCTTATACGAATATAACTTTAATATTCTTGTTCTTTTAACAATTGTCTTTACAAACTATACCTAAAACTAAATTGTAACTAAGACTATTTGACTATTGAACTATACTACTGAATTACTTGACTAATTAAATCTACTATTGCAAGTTTGTGTTTTTTAATGACGTAGGTATGATATGATATATTTTCATATATTGTCAAATTAATTGTATTTCCGCCTGACGTAGATTGTTTTTAATTTGATCATCTTTCTTTAAATATTGAAATCTATAATGCAATATTAGTTCTTTACATTGAAGATTTTAAATTTTGTAGTCAATTTTCAATTAAGTCAAGCTTTTTTAATTATTTATTTAGTTATCGCATAACGAAATATTACGGCCAAATCTTTGAGTTTAATGAAACAAATGATGTGTCCAAAGATCTATTGTAGCAAGGCTAATAATAATCCTAACCGTATCTACAAGCATAGTAAGTGAAGGAAGAAAGAGTAGCAGGAAAAGGAGTGGGAAAAGTGTTGTTTAGCAAAAGTGAGGATGGTATACCTGGCTGACGGCTCCCCAGACATGAAAAGCCAAGCAAACGCAGCTGGATGGTCTTGTGATTCAGCTAGCTGATCTCTGGCAACAACTTTAAATGGTTGTAAAAACCTCGTAAACATGGTACAACCTGGGATTTGCTAATGATAGACGACTCTTCGCAAACCATACTTTCGCCTAGTTCTTTTTTAGTTAGCAAAGCTGCAATGTACGTGAAATATTTTGGAAATTCTGTTTTTATCGCCATCAAAGATTTTTGTAAGAGATTTTACTATTGAGGAATACGTTTAAATTTTCATAGTAGTGCACTATGGTGAGCGATCGATCGCATTCATGGCACCATTTGTAAATATTTTATTAATAGTCGATCATACTGTAACTCCAATTTGCCTTGCTACTTTTTAAAAAACAATTGGCTCTAGAATCGATGAAGTTGTACCTGAAGACCGTTTATAACTTTAATATTTATTAATTTGATATTTCGCCACATAATGCCTTGACCAGTTGCCCTGCATAAGTAAGGTGCGTGCGATTGCATAATTCAGGAGCAGTTGTTGCCAGCGTTCAGAGCGTAGACTATCGATTTCTTAGTAACCTTGTACCTTAGAAATACTGCGCCGTGATATCATGCGATGACCGCTGTGTGTCGCGGCTTAACAGCATTGATGTGACGCTGGATAGGGACTTTACTGGATCGTGCATTGCTGAGCATTCATCGCGTTTTACCCTTTGACCGCTTAAAGTCGTTTCACATATATAATACTGAGAAACACGTCAACTTTCACACACATGGAAGGACAACAAAGGAAAAATGTTTAATCATAGGGTAAATTGCCTGTTAAGACAATCAAAGGGCAAAACATGCTAGCGTGTTTACTTCTTCTCCCTACGCTGTAAGTTACCGGTATATAGTAGGCATTGGGTTGGAGTCAACGCTGACGCTGTCTGGAGGCCCCAGTGGTGTGTGAGGAGTGCACCGGCTGACCGTAGACTCGCTCCGAGACATGGTCCCTTCCTTCCCACCCTCCCTTTGCATATCCAGTCGCCTCATTCTTGCACCCTATCCTACAAACATCTGTAACAAACACTCCCACAGCCAAAAGGAAGGGACATAGCGGGTTAAGTTAACACGGACAGAACATAGAAGCATGCATGCCCTAACAGCTAGTCTAACACGGGATCACACGGTATGACATCTAAGCACTGGTCACGAATCTCCTTTGGCGAGTAGTGAACTCACCGGGAATCAACGGATTCAAAGATAGCTTGCCGGCGTATCAACTACGCACTGCGGTTGTGTCATGGCGGCCAGCGGCGCGGAGGTGCGCGCGCTGATTTCCCGCGCATGCGAATTCAGACACTAACACTGACCTATTTATAGTTTTAATTTTTTTATAATTGTTTAATAATTAATTATTTTTTTTAATTTAATTTCTCTATAGCCCAGATTAAAGAAAAATGTGAAAAATTACGCGCCAGTACTGTTTTGTAGTAATCCGCTACCCGCACGCTCTTGATATTTACCGCGAAAAAGTTAGGAATCCTTATTCTTTTCTTTTCAGGCATATTTGAGATTACTTGATAAATTTTACAATACATTTAAATGAGTATTATTAAACTTATATTATTTTAAATTACTGTTTTTTTTTCACATGCCGTTGATTGTTGACGTGTGAACGTCGCCTATGAAATGAGTTAGGGTCTCAGTTAAAGCCTAGATAACTTGCAGTCTGGATGCAACTGCGCTCGGAAAAGCACTGCTGCGTAGTTTCCCTAGGCCATTTTCGCGTCGCGTTATTAAATGGATATCATTATTTACATACTTTTAATAATTTTATTTGATTTTAAAAATTTTAGTGATTTTTCTTTCCGAACTTTCGAGTGTTCTTCAACCTTCACCATGTATAGCGGGTAAATTTCGAGTCTAAGCGCGACTTGTTGAATGTGCTTGTTGCTTGTTTTGCTCAACTTAACTAAGTTTTTTGGTTTAAGTTTGCTAAGTTATGTCCTTAAAAGTCGCCCGACGTGTTTTTTATTATTTTAATTTTTTATTGTATTTATTAGGTTTAATTTGTTGCAATGTTGTATTCAGACGTTATCATTACACGCTTTTTATTTTTTTTTTTTGTATTATATCGAATAAATTAAAAATATAAACAAGTTTTGTCTTTTTTATTTGCTTTATGTGTTTTCGTAATTTATTAGAATTAAGCTTAGTTATTTATGTGTTAAATAGATTTTAATGTCAAAAATATATATTTTATAATCAAAAAACTACGCAACAACAATATAATAATATATCATCATCATATTAAAGCCCATATATGTTCCCACTGCTGGGACACAGGCCTCCTATGAGGGTTCTAATAATATATAAAGAGATGAAAAAATCAATTGATTCTTTAAAAAATCGTGCAAATTACTACACTTTATATTTTTAGCATCAATAAATAATTTAATTATCCCATCAATAGTCTTATTAATTACATGCACACATTTGACCGTAAAGGATAACCTACAGAGAAATATGTTATCTTATATACAACGAAGATAGCCGGACATTCAATCAAGTCTGCTAACGAGAATTATCCTAAACAATAGATTAGTTCGACGAAATCCGCTTCAAATTTAATATAGTATTTGGCAGGTAGTATACATAAATAAATAGAATATTTAATTAAAATACCTGGTATACAGTCAGTCACTTATGATGACTAAAATACATTTAAAAAGGCAAACATTTATATAAAAAGGGATAATCATTTTTCACAAAAAAATTTAAAGCACAATCAAATTATTCGGACTAGATCAACTTTTAATGGAACCACAAAAGGAACTTTCAAATAAAATAAATCCATCAAAATGATGCATCCGAAAGTTCTGCTTAAATCGACAAAATAATACGAGAATTTCTCCCTTTTTGGAGTTGGTTGAAAAAATTCATCTATAATAGCTTACCAAATAATTTCAGCTGCCAAGGTAATCGCATATCAAATTCTTTCAAACGGTAACATTAATCAAAAAACAATTATAAAAACAATCCTATCATATAATATCCTATTTTGGTAAAAACTTCTATTCTTTTAAACTCAATTTTGACCAGACAATCCATGGAAGATAGCCTGCGACGCAGGTAACTTAGGTTTTAAATTTAAACATTTGTTAAAGATATATAGGGTTTTCAAAAGAACCCACGTTCCATTATAAGCTACCTAAGAATATAAATTTTTTGGATAAAAACTCCAGTTCTGCGAAAGGAGAAGCTTTTGTTAAGTCTCTGTTCTGAACATTTATAGCTAGCATTATTAAGTTACTTAGGTGTTCCTTCTTAGATAAAATACGAGGAAAATAAAAAGATAAACCAACTCATAATTTATCCCTAATTAATTATGACTAGCGTAACATAGACGCAGTAGTGAGCACTTCAACTTTACTTTAAAATTCTAGTTTACCCAAAGCATTGAAGTTTAGAAATTCGTTGCATCAAAGCATTGTATTCTACATTTGTGTGGAGTACATACTCAATTATGCCTCAAATATTTTTCAGGTCCTTACTAGCGAAAAAAAATGTTTGTAAGATTTTAGCGATATACGCGATACATATGTTTGTTTATATTTTAATTCGGAGCCGTCATATTTTAGACGAGTTAATAGCGACTTATCGCTTGTAAATCATTTATGCATCAGAAACGTTAATTGTACGGATTATCGGGATAAAAAGTTGCCTATATGTTATTCCAGTTGTCCAGCTGTCTACGTACTAATTTCATTGCAATCGGTTCAGTAGTTTTTACGTGAAAGAGCAACAAACACACACATACTTACAAACTTTCGCATTTATAATATTAGTAGGATTGTAATAATAATAATAATAATAAATTACAATTAAGAATCATTTGAATTTAAAATGTAGCTGCATATTGTAATAAAGTATAAATAAATGAAGTTATGACCTAACTCTTTGACTTAGGTCACTTAGGTGACTTAGGCGACTTAGGTGCTTCTTCAGGACTCAGGTGTTTTGTGAATATTAGGGTTTTCAGCATAGAATACACTCTGCTAAATAATAACGGTAGAACACTTCAAGTTCTCCTATGATGATTAAGTAATAATGACTTCCAGTTCTGCCAATTATACACCGTATAGGTCATTATAATTGAAACGCTTGTTCAAGTATAAGTGATTATCAAACCGAGCTCCTTGTGGTAGACCGAGCTTTGATCTAACTTCACACGGGTTAACCATAATAATATCTCTCCATAATTTTTATCATAAGAACCAATGTATATATTTAAAAATCGCATTAGCTCCAACACGCACAACAAGAATGACAGATATTTGGTTCATTGGATTTCTCCCGTTTAGGATAATAGATAAAATTTTGAAAAACTTACTAATGTTAAACTAACTCGTGACTTTGGCGTTCATTTTGAGTGTGTACAAACTGGAGGTTTTCAATAAAATTAGGTAATATATTTTTTAGTTTAGGTGGCCTATTGTGGTTCTACATCAGGTGTTTTCGATATGAATTAGGCTATATTTTGCCCATACTTTATACCTATACAACAAAAAACTTTCATTATAATCTGTGTTGCAGTTCCAGATATTAACGTAACAAATAAACAGACACCATTTCTTATAGGATTCCTACCTACCTACTCTATTATTGTTTTTAAACCCCCACTAATTTTTATTTAGTTTTATATGTTCAATATACAGTCACAGTTTTATTACTTTTTTATTATATGTATATAGATGGCAGAGTTAAGACATATGTATGTTTGGTATTTAAACACGCAAAAACGTGTAGTTTTTTTGCGTATAAGTTTGCATAAGATTACAGCCTGAATAAGTCCATAGACTATTTTTAATCCGGGTACCCTGAGCTTCGGTTCCAGCAAGTCTACACATTATAATTGCAACAGCATTTTAATTGGACTGTCTGTCAGTCATTTTCAAATAACAGCTTATACTACCAAGAACTAATTAATAATAGGTTGAGATATAATATCATATCAGTTTTATTTCGGAACAAAAATGCTTCCAAATAAAATAGACAAGGGTCACATAAAATCCGTGTGATCACATAAAATGCAGCAATTTATATTTTGTATATTTATATTTCTGCCCTTTTGTAATAAGACGTTTTTGTATTCTGCTTCAATTCATTAATGAACTTTTGTATAGGCTTCTAGTAATTGTTCAATGGAAAACTTTTCATTGTTGATTAATACTGATCTTTAAAGAAACTTAAAATAAATCTGATACTTTCGAGCACACTTTATTTTAATCAATTTATCTACAAAATGGCGCTTACAACAGTAAGACTTGATTGACGTTTAATTAGTCAACATTTTTACTGAACGAAACGCGTTAATAAAAATGATTTGCATCCGAGAGTCAAATTGTCTACGAAATTTCACGAACTCTCAAATATATATAAGGATCCAATTACAGGTTTCTTAGAACTTCTTGGTTTAAGTCAATGATCAGACTCAAAACATACACACGTAACATCTTTGAGTCTTTGAGTCTTATACACCAATCAATGAGGTTTATTAGGTAATATTATAAATTCTCTTTGACATGAAAGACTTAGTGTTTATTTCTACTTCGCTACCAATATTGAGAGCAGTATATTGCATTAATTATTTATATATTTATTCTTTATAGTACATATCAAAAAAAGAAAAAAAGAGAAACAATGAATTCATATTATAAAAAAGACCATGCCGGCACATATGTACTATTTTTAATTGTGAGAATATAATTCGTACCCGCGTCTTTTTGCCTTATCGTAGCAAAAATACGTCGATTCCAATACCACCTCGCGATGATTGTTTCTTTTCTATTCTTCAAAATTTCTCATTTATAAAGCATTTCAATGTTATAAAAGTATAAATTAAATTAAAATGTAATTATGTCCATAAACTATTGATACATTACTTTAAGTACAAGAAAGATTTTACTTCGCTTAAAGATAAAGTAAGGGTTATAACATTAAGGTTAAATCTTCAAAAAACCTACCGACGGTTACAACAATAACATTGTAAAAAGATAAAACTCTAGAATACTTACGTACAATCAATACAAAAACCAAAGGTCACAAGCAAAGTAAATAAGCCCTGACGAGATACGCTGAATTATAAAACAAACTTTGTCAACTTTCACACAAATACAATAAAGATCTTTGAAAACTTCAATAATACTCAATAAGAAAATATTTCTCAATTCCCTCGTAACGAGATATGCTGTAAGAAAAACGGTAACAAAACATTACAAGTCAGCTAATAAATTAAATAAGATGAAGTTGATAATAAGTCATAGCGGGAAATAAACTAGACCAATTACCTCCATTGTGAGGTTACAACCTACGGCAATTAAATTAAATATATTGTATTAAAATAAAAATGTGCACGTTGAAAACGTTTTAATAAAGTTGAAAATAGATGTGAAGATAGAATATTGTGTGTATTATGAATTCTGGTGAAAGCACAAAATGATTAAAGGAAATATACAGTTCATGTCAGACTTACGGATGCTTAAAAATTAATTATTTAATATCATTTAGAGAGTAAAAAATAGTATGTATTATGCATAATAAAAAAATTAAGTTGAATCTTTCAATTTTACATACATGTACATGGCATTTGATACCAAATTAAATTTTAATGTTCCTCATAGGTATCCGCGTCACCCTATTAAACCTTCCCCGATCCGTAGAACTGTTCTTAGCCAAAATTCTTTTTTTCCTCGAATTTGTCGACTTCTAAATCAATATAGTTTCGAAATCGACATCTTCAGTACAAATTCATACCCACAACTCCGTACACTTCTAAAAATATGCTGATGACTTTAGTTTTAAAATATTTTAGATGTTTAATTCATATGCATGTTGTTTTTACCTTTTAAAGGTGTGCATTTAGTTCATTTAGTTAATTTGTTTATATTTACTTGATGTAATTTCTTTAATGTAATGCCTGTTGGTGAACCTAAAATAAATAAAATAAAAAAATTCCGGGAAAAACCCTACAAATCAAAAACCACTAATATCGGTTTACCTAATGCGGTTGATAAAGCTTCGGTTTTTCCTTAAAAAGACTCGTGCTTTCTTATTTTCTAGAATTGATTTGTAATTTAAGCGTTAGCACATTTAAATCTAACCTAAACTCTAACCTCCTCGTATTCTCCATACACAAAAATAGCACCAAGACATTTCCAAATTAAACCCTCAAACTATTCCCATATTAACATCCAGATAGTTATCATAAAATTGCATCAAATTAATTTAATTTTATTGTAAATATATTTTAATGGGACGCTATCAAGTTCCTGATTTGAATTACCGATTCTCTTTGGATGAGATATCATTCCGAACACACGGAAATTAAAAAAAATATTACCGCTTATAAAGGATTGACATGAATAATTAAGTTTGGAGTTTGCGTTTGATGTTTCGAGCATAACAAAGTGATGCGAGTGTGTATATAAAGTTATTACATATAGCTCCAAATTCCGTTGAACAACAATTTCCAAACTTTAACATTTCAAACAGCAAAAATGTTCACACTTTAGCATGAAAAACGTCCATAACACGGCACCCGTTGAATTTTATGCCTTTATGTACAGCGTTTTGATCGTGTGTTGTAAACAGCTCCTCAACTGTCAGCTCAGAGCTGACCTATTGTTTTATTTACAGTTAGTTAGTTCGAGAACATTCAGGAAATAGTATTATATGAAGACATTGATTGCTTTCCGCATTGTGTACGTTTACAAAGATCTACACAGATAGTTAATTAATTAAGTCTCTCTCAACTGCAATGTTTTATTATTTTGTTTAGTTTAGTCTTTACAATGTGCGTTTGTTGATTTATTGATCATATGAGTCCAATATGTTGAATAAAAATATAATTACTCGGATAAGGAAAGTTAATTAAACCGTTAGGCTCCTCGGCTAGGATGAGTATATACTCATCCTAGCCGAGGCTATCAAAGTTTTCAATTCATGGACAGTTGTTGAACAACTTTATACCAGTGATTTACTCTCTGTTGGTAAAGGTCCATATTATATAGGGCTTGATGTTCAGATTTTATAACTTCTCTTGGCCTTCAGAGCTCTCTTGTTTATCCTATGTGAATAAACATAATATAACTACAAATTAATTATTGCCATTTTGATATTGTGGGTTTTGTTGTTTTATGAAGTGAAGTCCCGTATACCCTAGTGGATTATGGCACAGATAATATACATTTGTTTCTCTAATAGATTTTCTTTATGAACAAGAAACTAATCAGCATTTTGTGTCCTGCCAGATCAAGCCATTTTTATTTGTGACTCCCCACGGGGAATCGAACCTAGGTCCTCTCAGTTCTACACTTACATGTTAACAGCTGTATCAAGGTAGCGGTCTAGAAAATATGTTGTTTTACAGTTTTGTTATACTCAATATTCTATTCGCCTCTTTTTACTGTTCTGAATATCAAAATCAATTTTCTTTTCAAATTGTACGCTTCGAGATACCTCATAATCAAATAGCGTCTACGAACAAACGTGTTTTATACCTAAAGTATAATACGGGAAGAGACTTATTACACGCTTCCGATAAAAAAGCATTATTACCAACTCATTTAGCAGCTCAAAGGCTCAATACGGGGAGAATTCTACGTATTGGAATTACAGGATTATCATATTACTGAGTATTTGCCTTTTGTTTATTCGAATATAATTTGAATGCGAATCCGTTGTATAGAAAAATAAATAAACGCTGAAAGAGGATTCTGTTGAATTCTCTGAAAGCAAATAAATAGTTCAGTTTCAATATATGCGCCATTTCATAAGCAAATTATAATTGAATACTGAATTAAAAAAATATTATCTGTTATTAGTTATGGGCCTAAGTCCTAAGATCCTAAGTCTCATAATTAAACATTTATAGAATTTGCCACCGATTTAAAAACCATTTCACACTTATGTACAGCATTTTATGATAGTATCAATTAAAAGCCTTTCATTTTAAAGAATAGTAATGATAAGTAACTGTCCTGTAGTCGAACGACTGTATTATAGCCGCGTCTACCATATAATGTGAAATTTATATATATTCATTAATACAAAGGAAACCAAACTGATAAGAAAGCTAAACGAATTTTTCCTACTGCATATGGCGCCGAACTGCGCTTAGCAGCGGCGATATTGATGTCCTCCGCACTATCGTTTCTCGTTTATTGTTATCCCTCGAAACACAATAGATTCCGAAGGATATACAATCTGTCCCCCTATAAGGGAATAATATCTCTTTTTAACTTTTATACATTTGGAAGAATAAATTTCTTTAAGTGTTTTAGCTAAACCAATTGGTTTTTTAATAGCAAATTTTACTGCGTCAATATTTGGGCCATGTCCATCCACATTAAATATTGATGAAGTAGAATCTACAAACGGACCTATTTAACATATATAAAAAAGAAAATAAAAAAGCTAGATTAGGAACAAAAGGGGACCTAAAAGAGATCCCTCCAGAACACCAATGTTATTCGAGGCGTCGCAAAAACTTTCTCCACCATCATCATCGGTTTGTATATTATTCTAAAGGTATGACGTTGGGTAGTAGTTAATTAGTTTTATTAAGTTTTCGTAACATAACGGATTGTTGAATGCAAAACGAAAATGTACGCATGAAGGATGAAAATCATGCGAGCACGTATAACGTCTAAGAAGTTCGCACATGAAGCGTGATGGTAGCGTATCGTAAGGAACGTTTTGTATACGTGATGATACGCTTACAATACGACTGAGTTAACATCTCCTATGAAAAAAGACTTAAAAATCAAATTTGATCAACCCTCTTTCCTGCAAAGAGAATTTAATGTTATATCAGTGAAAATCTAACAGAATTATGTGAATGCTCTTGTTTTCAGTATTAATTACAAACACACTGAGCTTAAGTTATTGAATCCACGTGGGTGTATATTGTTTGCGACAGATGTACGGATATTTGCTTTTTATGTGGCATGTGCCTTCAAAATAATTGAATTATTCCCTTTCTAGCGTAACGCGCTACGGATTCGAACGAAACTCACACATTGCAATGAGTTGTGAAAAAGCTACTTTCTGCTTGAAAAGGTTAATACAATTTTCGTTTTACATATTCCTCTCTGTAGAATAGTTCATGCTTTTAGGATGCATTAAACAAACTTAATCCCAGTATTGACAGTCTTTGGCAAATGTCATTGAAGTTAAAAAATGCGCTATTAAAATGAGATTAAGCGTTCTAATAATTGAAACTTTAGTGTTTCATGAATAGCATTTTTGTTTGTGGATTAGAGGAAAAATATGTAAATGTATGAATTTCGTTTAGCTAAATCAACAAAAAATTAAAGGGTTATTAAATATTAAATACTTTAGTGAACATTTCATCTAAGCCACGAGTAATCTAAATAATTTTTGATTAGAAGAAATATGGAAAACCTATAAGCGAGCCCATTATAATCAAATCAAATATCTACTAGATAGAAAAACCTAACACTTAGAAGACAAATACATTCAAAGAGCTTCAAATTTAAAAAAGGCATCTGGCCAATTACTTCTATTGAATTAAGTATGTAATATTTTACTTAATTCTTTATGATATTCGTTATATTTTATAAAATAATCACATTATTTAATGAATCAAGTTTCATAGTTTATAAAAACTATAATAGTAATATTTATTTAAACTTTTTTAAACATAACAATTAAACAACACAAAACAATTATTTCTCCGGTTTAATTTTTTTTATAAATATTATAACATAATAACTTCTACTTTTAAAACATCCAGCTGTTCGGCACAATCATTTGAGGAAAAAAGAAATATAAAAATATATTGCCAAAACAATTGATTTGGTAAATTATTGACGTATATGAGAAATATATAAACAGCCTCAGTACAATGCTGTACGTAACATAACATTTTGAACATTTGTTTAACAACGGAACGAAAATTTCGAATGCGCGGTGGAATTCAAATATCGGTAGAACAATGCGTACATTGTAAATCGCATTAAACTGCCCCTGTCTGTTCTATATGTTTTGAAATGCGTAGACAAAAGAGATTTTTATTACAACATTCTCATGATTCCTTTCAAAAGACTTCAAAAGAAGGAGGTGGTTCTCAATTCAATTGTATTTTTTGGATTTGCCACATCAGATCTTTCCACTGGGTGAATAGATTTTGAAGAATATTTTTATATTTAAAAGTTCTATTGCGAGTACTGCAAATCTATTGCTTTTAAGCGATAAGGGATAAGGAAAGGATTGATGATGGTGATAAAGGAATGCACTAGGAAGGGTGAGGAAAAGGAATTGGGCCCTCGGCTCCCTTACTCCTCGCACGATACGCAGTAGCATGCTACTATTTCAGTGATTATATGAAAGTGTTGTAACTTCCCCAGTGCGAGCTGAACCGCTCGAATCCCACTTTAAGTAAAGCATTAAACAGATTTAGCATAACAATTCAAAATTGCATGTTTTTTGTGTATGTCTTTTGTTGTGTCTATGTATGCGTGAGTGCATGTATATCGATATATCTGGGCACTAGACTGGAGTTTAAAAGTACAGTCTATAAAATTGTATAATGAAATATATTGAAGGCATCTTTATATTACAATTGAAAGGGTCAGCCTAAGCTATGTTAAATTCCACTGATATTCAATCAATTATAAACAATTTGAATACAAGTTCAGAGGAATTACGTAAACACATATCTAAACTCAAATATCAAATGTATCAGTGATAGGAGGAAACATTGTTAAGCCACGGATATCATGCGAATAATTTCTGCAATTCCAGAAATATCATTTACGTTGCTACTCATTGTAGTTAACCTCATTTGTAGTGAGTAGTGAGTGAAATTATTTCATATTAGCTTGATACAAGTGAAGCGAGCATGTGGATATTTGAGGCTCAAAATTTGTGGCGGTTAAATCCATATTATTTTAGAAAATAAAGCTTTTTAACGGACTTTAAACGCGATTTATTCATTATATTATTCAATTATTTAGCGTGGTCACGGGGAGACTGATGTAACTTCCCTAGTGCGAGCTGCTCGCTGTAGTGTTCGAAACGTCGGGTTAATAATATAATGAATAAATCGTGTTTAAAATCCGTTAAAAAGTTTTTAATTTCTAAATGTATAATACTCGCGTGAAATCAAAGACAAGAAAATACCATATTATTTTAGTTTTTGCGACGTATACACCAACCAACTAATTATCTTGTGATTTCATTGACCAAGACAATATGAGACCTTTTGTCGTAGGCAATCTGATATAGTATTACTTGTACTATTATTTCCGTTACACAAAAATTATTTCAATTGCTAAGAATTGTGTAATTATAAATTGCTAGCTGCGTCCCGCGGTTTCATCCGCGTAAGTCCGTATTTCGTAGGAATATCGAGATAAAAAGCCTATATGTTATTCCAGTTGTCAAGCTGTCTACGTACCAAATTTCATTGCAATCGGTTCAGTAGCTTTTGCGTGAAAGAGCAACAAACACACACACACACATCATTACAAACTCTCGTATTTATAATATTTTATTATAAATTATAAATTACACCTTTAACACACGACATTCCAACTACTCTTTTAAATGTTTATTTGTAAGTAGCCAATTAATATTTTCCAATTTCTGAAATATTTGCTGTATTAACCGAACAAGGCGTTAAGAGTTGGATAAACTTATTACAATTACAATTTAATTCCGCGTAATTAGACATTACAAATTTATAATCCTTACATCTCTACTAAATACCTAGTCGTATAAGTGCTAAAGTGACTCTGTCTGACCGTCTCCTTCACGCCTAAACCACTAAAATGATTTAGATGAAAATTGATTTTTTTTAACAGTTCGGTAACTCGAACGAAATTGTTCAAAAAACGACATAGGATAGTTTTATCCCGGAAACCCCATGGGAACGTTCTCTATGCGGGTACAACTACAGAGCTTACTATCTTTTCCTTCGACTATACTAGCAACGATGAGAGCGGAGAGCTAGAAGCCAATATATTCCAATTACATACTTGTAAAGGGTTGTGTTCATATATAAGTCATGGAAATTGTCACTCGATCGATGATATTGATCTTAAACTATGTAAGGCACCGAGGCGAAACGATGCAACCTAGGTTTACTTAAAATAGTTCTATTTTAAAACTTAACCAATTAGTTCACAATTCATATCCTTTAATCTATTTTAAAACAGAATTCATTACATCGCATATTAATAAAATATACACTAGTAAGAACATATTTTATTTCACGTCAAACGGTTCACGTATTTTATCAAACGATTGGTTGCGTCAGCCACAAATATTGTGATATATGTAATATATTTTGTTATGTTTGTATTTTATTCGTGTCTAAAATGAAATTTGAATATTCTATAAATCGTTATATGAAGAGGCGTAAACGTTTTGTATGCCTTTTAATTCGACTCAACCGTTTCCCAAGTAATATGTGGATAATGCAATTGAGTTCATGTCATTTGAAAGTTTTTAAACATTTTTTCGATTAATTAATATGAGAAGTAAGTTTATTAATTGATATGATCATAAGAATATTGCATTTCAATAGTCCAAAGGTACCAATACCCCATATCCAACAATTGTAAAATGTGTCATGGGATTTACTTATTAATATTTTTTATGACGTCACCACCTTTTCTATTGATATAAACTTAATATAAAACAATCAAAATCGACAGTTACATTACACTTACAAAGGATACGACGACACTCGTATGAGGTCAGCGCTCGCGCGCGATCTCACGTCGTTGGCTGACATCCTCCACGCCCTGAGATCCTTGCCGGTGGTGAAGCACGGCGTCTCACGGCTGGCCATGCTCTCCATTGATTTCTCTGTTAAATTAAACTTTAATACGTCAAAGAATTTTATATGTTGCACTGAATTTGATGACGAATAAGAAATCGATTGTATCACAACTAGATTTTCATATATAGATATCCGAGTCCTTTAGATTGTCGTTCTATATAATTACGTGTGATCATGTCAGAAAAAGATAAGGGGTTTGGGGATTACATAAGCAAGCTCTTCTTCTACATCTATATCTTCGAATAAAGCTCAAATCGAAATGCATGTGAACGTTATTTCCGTCATTAACCTCCACCATATAACTGATTCTCTCTACTCAATCGTAGCTTTATACGGGCGGTTAGTAAATCAATAATCGATAACAAATTGCGTAGTTTAACATATATCTGGCTAACTTACAGTGCATGCAATTTGAGTACGAAGGCCGTTTTTACAGCCCGAAGTATAGTCCTTTCATATGTTGTTCGGATGTGGGCACTTATAAGATTAACCCATAACCGCTTGTATCATATCTACCTAATCGGAACATATAAAGGAGCTACAGGGAATCTGAAAACTCAGACTATCAAAAAGGCGTGTGTGCGCGTGCTTAATTAAAAAAAGAAATTGCAGTTGTAACCATCATTACTCTTTCTTCGATATGCTAGTGTTTTCAAGTCTTTTCTTTATTTTTTAAATGCATCGTTGGCAGTGAAGCTTGTGGGTCGTCTGAAGGTAAGCGCTACCACCGTCCGTGAACATTTTGCAGAGGCGTAAGGATATCTGTAGTACTTTCACCTCAACAAATGGATTTCCAACTTTATATGAAAATGAATAAATGACGATAGAAATAAAAGATAGGAAGGGTAATGAAGAAATTACGGGCCTCGGCAATCTTATTTCGTATTGAACGACTATATTATGCACATAAAGTTAAATCGGAATGTTTCGTGTGTGTGTGAGTACGAAATGAAAAGTTCAGGCGGCCCCAGTACAAGGGTATTGTATAACACAAAACGAGACCGGCGTATGACTTGAAGATACGTAGGTCTGACTTTCCGACTGAAGTTTACATACTTCGTAATCGCTGGAGCACTTCACAGCGTTCAGCATAAAAGGATGCATATTTCTCTGAACATAATGTTTTCGGTTTAGTTTGAATTCGTAAGGACAAGGCTTCAACTAGAAGCTTTGTTATTCACGGAATTTCTTTAAACATCTTTATAGGAGATCGGTAATCATGTCTAAGTATGAACACGGGTTTTCATTTAATAATAATCATATTTGTATTTACATTGAAATAAGGTTTTTAGATAGGCACGCGTACTATTAAAACTTCCATAGTACAATGATATTTAAAAAATAGCCTAAGTTATTAATTCATTAGCTATCCACCAGTGAAATTTCCGTCAATTGGCCGTTTCGTCCAGCCGTTCAGAGAATAACCAGAATAAACAGGTAGACAGACATATGTTATAAAATTAAATAAATAAAAAATATTTTTTTCGTACATTTACCGTGTATACACCACAGGATTTAGTCAAGCGGTTTGTTTATGATTACAAACTGTATAGATAAGCATCTTAGCAAAATTTACAAGGAGCAGCCGTGCCCTTAAGACGTTGTTTGAGGCTTTGACATCTTGGGGTCTATGACTTGAGGGGTATGTTATCAAGGATAGCAAAACCTTACCTTTGCATGGTCCCAGTAGTGGAATACTGATCTCTTCGTTGTCGCTTATACTTGCGCTAGATTGCAGCTTTAAGAGGGTTAAGCTTGCTTTTCTAAGGTCACTCTAGAAGGGAAAATAATTATTTATTAGTACTACTATCATTTTACCATTGCACTAAATTATGTTACAGAATTCTGTTTAATAATTAAAGGCGATTCTCAACTATTTCGGGAAAGTAATCGATTTTTAAGACGTTGTACTTTTGTTAATCGATATAGCACCCTAAATGTGATTCGAAAGGAATTGATGTTGCGTAATTATGTAATTTGCTAATAGACATGATATACAGGATGATTTTTTGTGGCTCCTGGAAGAAAAGTACTTTATAAATTGGGGATGGCAGTTATTTTTAACACAGAAATGAAACATTCATCTAGTTTCAAGAATAAACTTCACTTGCTACGCCCGGGAGTTCAATTAGTTACAAATTCAAAAATCTATTCCATCTAAACCCAAGAAAACTTACAAATACAAAAATAGTATATAACAGCAACACTCCATTTTAGTATTTTAAAACGTAACTAAATAGACATACAGTTGATAATCAATTTTGTTTTATTAATTGCAAAACGTTCCAATTCATTATAGTGACCGTGTACTTTTACAAATCAACATCCAATTTCGATGAAATATTGTTTTCTGCCCTCTTTGTAATGGCAACAAAGAGACACGTATAATCCCTCAAAAGGGGAGACTAGCGAGGTTGTAAAACATTTTTACCATCGAGCTATTAGCTTTAAATCCTTCATACACGGCTTATGCATCGCTTATGCAAATTGAACTTTGTCATTTGTTTAATTGAGAGCTTATGTGTTATATTGTTTGTGTGTGTATTACATTTGATAATTGGAATAAAAAATATTTCGATTTGTATAAAATCTATACTAATACTAGCTGCACCCGGCAAACGCTGTTCTGCCTTACTCTTATCATTTAGGGGTATGAAAAATAGATCTTGGCCGATTCTCATAGATACCGGATAAGCACAAAAAATTTCATCAAAATCGGTCAAGCCGTTTCGGAGGAGTATGGCAACGAAAACTGTGACACGAGAATTTTATATATATAGACTAGCTGCGCCCCGCGGTTTCACCCGCGTAAGTGCGTATCCCGTAGGAATATCGGGATAAAAAATAGATGTTGGCCGATTCTCAGACCTACCCAATATGCTTACCAAATTTCAGAGGAATCGGTCAAGCCGTTTCGGAGGAGTATGGCAACGAAAACTGTGACACGAGAATTTTATATATATAGAAGAAGAAGATTATAAAGCTGCGGAGTTCGTTTATTTGTTTGAACGCGGTGATCGCTTCAACCGCTGGTCCGATTTGAAAAATTCTTTCAGTGTTAAATAGCCCATTTATTGAGGAAGGCTATAGGCTATATACCTAGTCTTGCCATAAATATTGTAATAAAGAAAAAAGAAAAT
>NC_052122.1:11325368-11344877 GCF_012273895.1 Zerene cesonia | reverse complement strand
ACAGATTCGAAATTCAAATGTAATATTTTTTTATAATTAAGTGTAACAGTATTTATGGCCAGACTAAGTATGTACCGTGGCGAACGTATCTTGTCACGTGTCTCTTAAACAGAGTTTCGTAATGGAATCATTTAATCCTGGTGATCCTCATTTTCCTATCGGATAATAAGATAATCTCATGAAATTTTTAAATTTACCTGTCATTGATCAGTGTACAAAGTTTGAATGAAATCTGTCCTTTTAAAGTGGAGTAATGTCGATTCTAATTCGGATTTGGTTACATGTAACACATTAAAAACTTAATGTGGCTGAAACACTTCATAAGTATGTTAGTCATTAGTGAATGTCAAGTTGAACTGAAGATCCAGAAGTCCCAGGTTCATACCAAGTCGGGTACAAGAGGGAAATGATACTGGAATGTCTCAAATTTATTATCAGTTTTAGTATTCCGTCCTATGGACTATGACAATGATGGATCGTGAATAACGATTCCCCTTGTACTTGTGCTATTTTATTTATTATATTTCGCTTATTCTTGTGTATTATTACAGTTAGATATACATAGTACGGATGTACAATGTTCTTTTATAAGAAATAAATAAAAAACGTCAATACCAGAATAGATATAGTACATAAAAATAAATGAATAATGTATCTCCTACAACTGCGTAGTTTAAGGTGCGAGTCTCAAAGTGGAAACTTTCTGAAGGACAGATCTCCTTATAAATAAAAATGCAAAATTTAATAGGACATAATAAAATACATGTAATAATTTGCAATTTTCCCGTACTTACGTATGTTTTGGTGTAGTGTAAACAAATGAATAAATTTATCCTTATAACTCTTACGTATCGTCATGCAACGGTATTTTACATGATATATACCGTTTTTAATAAAATCAAAATCCCACGCCGAAAATTTAACATGGACATTTTCAGAAACTCTATTTTCGGTCCTGCCTACACGTATCATCTGTCGAACGACAATCAAATGCCAAAATCAAATTTCACCTCGCCTCGTTTTTTATCTGCACGTGCTGTAATTTCTAACACGTGATATATGTATCCTATGCAATTATATGTACAATGATGACACATTAATTTGATTTTTAGGTCCGTACCTAATGGGATTTAAGGTACCCTATTAACTGTATAGACCCTGAATTTTCTAAAAGGGCCTATCACGCAAATATATCTGAATCAAGGAATTTTAATGCGATAGTATTGTACAATAATATACCTTGAATATACGAAATGAAATTAATGAATTATTACCTATGTAACCAGCGTGTTTGTTCGTTTGTACAAGTTACTAGGTCAGAGGATTATGGTTGGCTTAGCACTGTCGAAATACAATCGAATCTTGCAACCACAACATTGAACTGATATTTAATATCTACAAAGGTATCAGTTCGCTGACTCCCAAGCTGAAAGCTCACAGAATTTCATGTAAATGCAAGTGCAAATAACACCACTAAGTAACGGCTCAAATAAATTGTTTTGAAACTATTCTTCGTCTTTTTGTCTGATATTTCAGTATTGCACCTGTATAAATTATATATTTTGCCATTTGAATCTACATTCTTAAAACGAAGGAGGTTTTCGATTCAGTTTTCACTTGATTTATTAGTTGATTGCTCCGTGTGGGTTTTAAACGATTTACGAAATTGTTTTTGTGTTTTATAGGAAAGTGATTTAAATATTTTGTGCGTTATTTCCCGATTAAGGACAGTGACCTTTCTTTGAAGAAGTGAGACATTTACTTATTGCAATTCCTACTACAATTACAATCTATCTATCTACAGATAAACTTTTTTGTGTATCTTTTACATGCAATATTGACATCTCCAACTTCTCTCAAATATTATTTGAAACGGCCATGCATTACAAATTCACAATAATGAATAATGTAAACGTGTGCTCTATGAACTTTCATTATTATCAACCGACTTGAAAAAGTAGAGGGATATCAAGTCAACTGAATTCTTGAGTGAATCGATTTTGAGGATTATTTTTTATTTGAAAGATAGTGATAGCTGTTTAATCCTATTTAAATTTGATCCAGCTCTGACGAATTGAAAGTGGTTAAGGTTTTGTTAAAAATAACAATTATTTGTAATGTTATCATAAGATGACATCTTCAAGCTTACAGCAATTACGAAAATTTCTCAAGCGTATCGCAACACCTACGCGACTTTACTTCCAATAACAATATTTCCGTTCGTATTAATAGAAGGATTTACGAGCAATGGAATAAGTGACAATTAATAAATACTTGATATTTTCTTGTTTTCGTCTACGTAGTAAATTTATAAATATTTCACTATATACTCATTATATTTCAGTTAAAAAGTATGCTATTTATCTATCAAATAAAAAATTACAATAAAACTCATAACCCTTTCCTACCACATTCCTACCACAAATAAATCATCAAGTTAGAAAAATACTTTACTTTATTAATTATTATCTACCAATACAATGTTACGGCACAAAAATATACACAATTTTTTTAAAAATTGTCCATATTGCACGCTTTAAACAACGTAGTACCTGGAGCAGGGTATTTGAAAAATTTTTGGTATAAACGAGCGGCTCCAAAAATTGGTTTCAATATCATATTGAAATTCGACCCCGATGGTTAATAGAATTTGCTTAGCATTTAAATAAATAACAAGCTTAAAAAATGGTTGCCTGTAAAGTCGGTTTTACGGGCGAAGATTTTACGTGACAACGTCTTTTTCTCGGTAGAATATTTATTGATATGAATATTATTAAACTGCACAATACGAACAAGGAATTGAATGATTGAATGAAAATAAGAATTGCACAAATTTTAACTATAGAAAATATATTTTGTTTACTAAAAAGACAGAGACAGAGACACAAGCACGCGCCGATTCAATGCGCCTAATTCTATAGTGCTGCGCGCGCGGCTGACCGATCATAGTTCGGTGACTCATCGTAACGTTACCGGGCGTTACACTTTTTCATGAGTGACTCCGAGCCGCAACCTAACTTAAGACGTTGTCACGTCAATACGTTTTAAAAACAAAAAATAATATTTAATATAGCTCACAACAGGCACGCTTTATTGATAGAATGGAGGAATTTATGTAATCCTGACGAAATACAGGATTATAAAAACTCTAAAAATTATTACGTATTACGTATTATAATAGTATTGTCACCAAACCTTGGTACACCCATCCTACTAATATCATAAATGCGAAAGTTTGTAAGGATGTGTGTGTGTTAGTTACTCTTTCACGCAAAAACTACTGAACCGATTGCAACGAAATTTAGTACGTAGACAGCTGGACAACTGAATTAACATATAAGCAAATTTTTATCCCGATATTGTTACGGGATACAGACTTACTCGGGGGAAACCGCGGGGCGCAGCTAATCTACTATATAAAAATAAGTCGGGTTTTCCTTCCTGACGCTATAACTCCAAAACGCACGAACCGTTTTTCACGGTTTTGCATTCGTTGGAAAGGTCTCGGGCTCCGTGAGGTTTATAGCAAAGAAAATTCAGGAAAAATTTCAACACAAAAGCGGGAAAAACGAAGCCATCTGGTGGCGAAACGGAGTTCGCCGGGTTTGCTAGTCTTATATATAGTTTGATTTAAATCTGCCCGTTTTAGTGGGTCATCAGCTCGTCTTACTGGTGAAGGTAATAAATACGTGTTTCGAACGTGTATTGCGAATCTAACCAGCCAGAGCTCGATGGTATCATATTCCGAACATATAGTTACTAAATTCCATGATGATAAAAGTATTGGGAGTGGGTGAAATTGAATTAAAATTACGTAATTATTTCACTTATATCTCGACCTAGCGTGTTAAAAAGCTAAATGAACATGATTTATAATCACACACACGCACGCACATCCACCATGTAATAGCGGATGATGTTTCACTTCCACACACAAAATTAAATCAGTAAATTGTTGCCGGTGACTGGCCGAAACTGTTTGGGCATTTGTGACAATATATCTACTATATGGACAAAGCTTTGTACAGTTGTGATTGTGTTTGCAAACTAACTTAAATGCACATAGTATTGTGTCATAGTAATAATAAATCTTTATTGAAACAAATGAACACAGTACAATTAAAAATGTGGCTCTTAGTTCCTTGCTATAACGTCAAGGAAGAGACATCCTTCGAGAGTACATTAAGAACTAGGCAGACGAAGATTATAAAAACAAAAAAAAAAGTATTTTGTGTATGTGTGTGTGTGTACCGGCGAGTTTGTATATGTGAGAAGACGCGCAAGGCTATTGACATCTACCCATTACTTATTAATTACTCTATTTCATGTGTAGATGCACATCGAGATTTACTGATATATTTTCGGCCATCTATTTAGAGATAATAAAATTTCCTGATGACGCTTTGTATACAATCGTGAAAACGGATGCCAATAAATCTTTTCGAAGTGTTTTAGATAGCAGTGAACGCACATGCGATCCAATACACCCAAATTAAATTATACAGTTTAATATACCGCTTTCAATGTTGCCATTGACATTGACCTTGAAGAGCAGAAGTTTCTAGACGAATCAGGGTGAAGTATGTCACAGGGTATAAAGCGCGGGATCCAATTGCATTGCTTGAAACAGTGACAGCTAAATGTGTAGATACGAAACTTGTTTTCCCATTGGCTGCAAGATGCATATGCGCAGACATCCACCAATGTTCAAACTTATTTCCAGTAGTTAAGTATACCGTGTTATTAGTAATTAATCATGGATATCAGTAATTACATGTGATAAATTTACAAATAGAACATTTGATGTTCATTTATATTATGACGATTATAGAAAATAAAAAAAATAAAAATGTTATCCGTAGGTATTTTATTATATAAAACACATTATAAGCATTGTCAAATTTCATTCAGCTAACAATATTGTGTATATGTGTGTAATGAAGGTTTCACTGCAGATTTTTTTGTGCCAACCCTAGTAGCTAGCACTTTGTATCAATTTAAAAATTATTTTCCATAAACTATGAATTTACACTATCCCGACAACATCCATTGGAGTATAATTAGGGATCAGTTTAATAAATAGTCCCTTTATATTCTTGAGTAATTACACCGTAATTTCTCTACATATTTTCGATTCCCGATTAATCTCATAAAGCGGCTACTAAGAAATCCTTTAGCTAAGTTTTATTTTCTGAGACAAGCACGCTTTGGAGCTATTTGGCCCAGGTATTAGCAGCTATAGCTCCGGGAAAATTACATTAATTATTTTTTTGAAAAGGCATGAAATAATAGTATGCGTCCCCCACTGAGAAGTCTAAGGCCGGCTTCCTTTTCCTCACCCTTACTAAGCCATCCACTAAAAAAAGTGAAGTCCCGTGTCCCCTAGTGGGGTATAGGGCAGATGATGTACATCTGTTTCACTGATCGATTTTCTTTACAGACAAGTAGGGGATCACTCTTCTATGTCCTTCCTGCCAGACCGAGATATTTTTTTTTTGTGCGTTCCCAACGGGAATTGAACCCAGGACCTCTCGGTTCTACGCTCATGCGTTAACTGTTGCAAGGAAGCGGTCATCCACTAAGAGATGAGAAAAAATTGACGAGAGGAATTGTTTCCTGTCGTTTATCCTTACTCCTTACCCCTTATCTCTTAAAAGCAGCCAATGCATCTACTTAATTTTGCAAATCTTAATGGGCGTAGTGATCGCTCGTCTACCAGAAACACTAGTTCGGTTGTCCACTCTAACATAAAAAGTGCAACAAATACCTCTCTTTTTATCTGCTCCTCCTCAGCCCCAATCGCGCGCTGATGAAGCAGTTCTATGTCCAGCATGCGGACCTCTTCGGCCTCCCGAGCTTGTGACACTTTTTCCTTAAATTAAATGGAATATTTTAGTTTTATTCTGATCGATTTGAAGTTGATTTGTAAGGATAAGTTTTGAAGAGAAAATTATTATCCTTACAAATCTAAATTAAAAGTTAACTAAGCTTAAAACTAAACCGAAGAAATGAGAGTTAATCTAACTCAGTGTTAAAATAAATTTTGATCTTCAAAAATTATATTTATAATAGCAGCATTCGCTGGATTCGCTGGTAGGATTCCGTTGAGTTGATCCCAATAAGGACCTGCCATTTGAATTTTTTACTTTTGTATTACTTATTCTACCTTCTAACCAGTACATAAAGTTAAGTATGTATCTATAAAGAATCATAATAATTTGAAAGCAATCAAGATTTGTGAGAATCGGTACGCCTGGCTATGAGTTACAACTGTTGTAACTAGGTCATTTTATTTTGAAGATCGATGGCACAACAGTAACAATATCCTTCACACTGCCCGCAGCTCATGAAATCTATTGGATACTAACTAATTAAGCAGCATATATCAATGTCCATCTATTCTGTTAGCCGAATGGCTTCAATGAATAGTAATCTGATATGTATTTGGACTAGCTGTTGTCGGTGAATACATCTCATGGTTATTATTATGAAGTTTAACGATGTTTAACGTGAGCCTATTGGGTTTGGGATTCTGTTATCTATTTAGAATTAATTATTGATTAGATACAATCGCTGAAAACAGTAGTAAACTGAAATTCCAACTAAATTTATAAATGTGAAATAAAAATCTGTCTGCGTGTCTCTTCTTCACGCCCAAACCACGTTGACGTTCACTAACTATAAAACTAGTTATCTGCTACTTGTTTTAAAAAAATATAACGAGAAAGATTCGCCTACCCTGATAATAAAAGAGAATACTTTAATTTTGGATCACTTGTCAAATTTTGTTTGTTGAAATATTGTATTGTATATTTTTCAAGAAAAAAATACTTCAATTAATTATTAATTTATTATTTTATTTATTAATTATAATATATATAATATATTTTTAATTATTATTTTATTATATGAGTGTGTGTCATGTGTAGTGTGTATGTTATATGTGTGTATATGAAAAATGGTTGAATGAATTTGAATGATTTTTGATTTTGAATTTAAAATAGGCCATAAATTTTTTCACACCAGTCTTCTGTGAAGGTGTGTTACTTCCCCGTCGCGAGGTGGCCCAATCCGTGCCATAGAGTGTTCGACATCCATATTTAAATCAAACATTATGTAGACTAACCTAGGTATAAATATATAAATATAATGTACTATAAGGAAATTCGCAAAACATGTTGAACGCATTTACGGAGACCATCTCAATCTAATTGTCGGCACGAAAATCCATTTACGGGTTCGCATCGAAAAATTGGTTTTTATAGGAATAAAAACATCGCATTACAAGGGCTGCATCTCGACACGTTGCTACTTCGAGCTTTTCAAGCATTTTGCAAAACGTAAATATTACACATATATACAAACGTTCCGTTCGCGGCTTCGCGGCTTCGTCTGCGTAGTACAAAGTGATACAGTCTTTGGGGCTCTCAACATAATTCCGGTTTCCGTGGTATTTTTAGAATATAAACTATCCTATGTCCTTTCCCGAGTCTCAAACTATATTTCTACTAAATTTCATACAAATTGGTACTGTGGTTTAGGCGTGACAAAACACGGATATGTTACTTTCGCATTTAAAAATAACCTAATTTTTGTTTGTATATGTTATTATGTTATTATTAGTATATAGTATCATGTTATTTTTAGCCGTACTAATATCGCAAATCTGGATAACATGATTGTAAATATAATTATGTGGTTAGTGATTAAAATATTATGTTTTGTTAAATATGTCAATAAACGTTAAATTAGAATATTTTATTACTTAGGCTTTTTAAACGTTGTAATGATAATTAATTAATAATAATCTATAATAAGACCAAATAGTACACAATATACACGTGCAGGTTTGATGGATAAATATAATAAAGCAGTGATCCTCGAGTAATTTATGTAATGGACAATACCTGGAACGACACGGAGATTTTTTTCTGCCCCGGGGAAACCAAAACAACAGAGCGCACTGCACGTGTGTGAACACGCTTCGGCGAAATAATTTTAATGAAATTTATGACGTTTAATACTAGGAAATTCAGGATGGATAAATTAAAAAATTAAAAGTAACGCTGCACTCCAGGACTGATACAAATGAGCTCATTTTGAAGTGTTAGAAGAATTGATTAATCATAGCCTTCAATTGTTATTTCGACCTCATAGGGAATGCAATACTGATAATTTAGACTTTATTCTTAATATTTTATTCTTAATTCCTTTATTCTTAAAATACAACTGCTGAACGATGAGCTATGCAGTATAAAACCTTCACCTGACTATATAGGATTTAAAAGACTACAAGATAAGGTAATTAATAATTTTTAAGAAGAGATAGGTTGCATTTTAAAGTTCGGTGGGAGGTGGTGCTTAAATGGGACCAAATGACAATAATGCCCTTGTCCACTACTCGGCTAACTGCTTGTAAACCCACTTAGTTTTCAATAAATAAACTTTAAATACGCTTTTTCACGTTTTTCAACTAACTCAAAAAACGGGGGTTATTTTGTATTTCTTCCAGTTCTTAATAATTTAAGGTGTATTTTTTATACATAATAATTGGAACGTCATATGAAAAGGTCTTATCTCCGAACGAAGCAGTTTACTTAATAAATATGGTAGCATTTAATAACAACAAAATGCTCAGTTTTCAGGCAACGCCAAGGAAATCTGTTAGAGCTAAATACCTACGCAGAAATATCCCGTCTCCATGACAAATTTAACACAACACTATACCCACACATACAGAAAAAAGGAAAGAAACACTTCATTTCATCATCATCATCATCATCATCATCAACTCATATATGTTCCCACTGCTGGAACACAGGGTTCGTTCATGAGGGTTCAGGGCATAATCCACGCTTGCCAAGTGCGGGTTGGCAGTTGTCACATGTCGTCGAACTTTTGATTCTTGGACGTGCCGGTTTATTTACACTTAATTTACCTTAACCTAAATCTTAAAACACATTCAAAACAGCGACAGAACAACAAGACAAAAACAGCAGAGAATAAATAAACAAGCAACTATACAATAAAAATTAAATGAATACCTACAATAAGAAATGGAAATAAGATAGAAGTCACTCAGCATGCGCAATTCAGGACAACATAAACATTTCCTATCTCGACGCGTAGATCGAATGTATTCTATTCAAGTTTAGTTGTTTACATTTACACATAATAACACATCTCGAAGGAGTGTCTTAGCGTTTAGGATCACAAGATTATCGTAAATTATCACTATATAGGGAGACTAGAGACTAGCAGTGGTGGCTCTGTGGTGAGAACCTCGGACTTTAAAATCGATAAGTCGGGGTTCGAACCAGGCGTAGCGTGCAGGAAATGAATTGATTTTTCAATTTATCTACACATGTGGATTATATCACCATTGCTTAAGCGGTGAAGGAAAACATCGTGAGGAAACCAGTATGTCCAAGAATAAAAAGTTCGACGACATGTGGCATCTGCCAACCCGCACTTGGCCAGCGTGGTGGATTATGGCCGGAACCTCCCATAAGAGGCCTGTGTCTCAGCAGCGGGAATATGTATGGGCTGATGATGATGATGATGAAGAAGCAACAGTTAGTAGAGTACATTTCCACGAACATCTGTAACTATATTAAATACCAGCTTTTGTGTCTAGCCAAAGGATAAGATACAAATCATCTTCCAAAGTAAAGATATTGGCAAACGTAAGAGACAGAAACAGAGTTACTTTTACATTTAAAATATAAGCAGATATTATACTTCGTTTCGGCGTGGATGTTAACACAACCACAAAATACATTGTTAATATAATTGGAGTTAATAACTCTCGGACAATAGCGTCGATAATTATGTTTCATGTTAAATGCGTATAACATCAGGTAGCCAGTACTAATAGAAAGCTCTAATTAATTCCCTGAATTCAGTTACGGACCATGCGAAAATGTATTTTCATTTCTGCATGACGTAAAACAACGATTTCCAATAAATGATAATTACAAAACAAATTAATTTTCTACTATAATGTCAATCATCGTACTTTTAGATACCACTCCAGGTTCTAAAATATAACCAAAAGTGACAATAATTTTATTTCAAACACGAAAAGAATCATTTTTTATGTCACAGTCGGCAATGTAGCTGGTGGGACGCCTGATGGTACGCGCTACCACCGCCCATGAATATTTAGAGAGACATTAGGTGAATAGCAGACTTTACGCCTCTACAAATGAATTGCGACTTTAAATAGCAAAGGGATTAAGAAAGGATTGGTGAGAGGCATAAAGGAAAGGACTGGGAAGGGTAAGGAAAAAGATATGTGCCTCCGGCTCTCCCACTCACGAAACGAAACATAGCATAATGCTATTTCACGCCGGTCTTCTGTAAAATTGTCGATTCGATAAACATCCACGGTGTTAACGAGAATCAAAATCAAAAAAAGATAACAGTTGAAATGCGAACCTCGTTCGTTTTTGGCAATGCATATTAATAGTTAAACACCCCAATATAAAAATGATTCATAATTAAGTTCATTATTCATCATCAGCTCATATCATTTTCGTATGTGGTAGTCGAGCACGCTTCGGCACGAATTGGGCCAGCTCGCACCGGGGAAGTACCACACCCCCACAGAAGACCGACGTGAAATAGCATTCTGCTGTGTTTCGTTCGGTGAGTGGGGGAGCCGGAGGCCCATATCCTTTTCCTTCCCCTTCCCAGTCCTTTCCTTTATTCCTCTCGCCAATCCTTTCTTAATCCCTTTCCAATTTAAAGTCGGCAATCCATTTGTGGAGGCGTAGGATCTGTAATCGACTTTACGCCTCTACAAATGTTCATGGGCGGTGGTAGCGCTTACCATCAGGCGTCCCACCAGCTCCATTGCCGACCGTGACATAAAAAAAAAAAAAAAAAAAAAAAAAATATCATATGTTCCCACTGCTGGGACACAGGCCTCCTATGAGGGTTCAGGCCATAATCCACCACGCTGGCCAAGTGCGGGTTGGCAGATGTCACATGACGTCGAATATTTAATTCTTGGACATGCCGGTTTCCTCACGATGTTTTCCTTCACCGTTTAAGCAGTGCTGATGTTATCCACATGTCCAGGTAAATTGAAAAATCAATTTATTTCCTGCACGCTCGCCCGGTCTCGAACCCCGACTTATCGATTTTGAAGTCCGAAGTTCTCACCACTGAGCCACCACTGCTTGCTAATAATTAAGTATTTATGTAAAAAATTTACAATTGTACGCACTATGGCAGATCACAGTAGAACTTTATATAATATACACAGTAGAACTTTATATTATACAATATACCTTCCTTATAACCTGTGAATCACAATAAATCATTTTGAATTTGAATTAGAAAAAAGTAGAAACTGTTTCATGGTGATGTTCAACAAAGCAAATAATACGATACAAGGTAACTAGTTCATAAAGATCATGAGGTTAGTTCGGGTGCATTTTCGCACAATAGACGTCTTCAGCGATCTCTTTGCATTTAAATATATTAGTACTACTTCAAACGGTTGAAATAGCAAGTTGCTTTAACAAATAAAAGTATTATAGGGATATTTTACAAAATAAAAAATTACACTGTTTCAATCGTGTTTAAGTGTAATATAAGTAATCATTATTTATACAAACAATTATATATTATACAGTAATTATATTGAGAGAATTTCAAGTGAACGAAAATAAAATGTGATATATCCAGTACCGAATATAGTGTATCAAAGGTTGATGCTTTTAATTATCAGGTAAATTTGCATTGAATTCCCGATAAACGTAATATCATATTTGAAGCTTTGTAAAACATTTATGCGGTTTTCAAATAAAGCGCACGGATAACGATAGTGGTACTTGATATATTTCATATGATATGCAGCAATGTTAGGAACGTAATTAAAAGGAAAATGATTGATACGAATCCATTTTTCAATTGTAAAATATACAGATGATAGATACTGAGTGTATGTTAAATGATTGATAATGCAATCCATTTTCTTAGAAAAGCTAGTCAATATGATATGCTGATTAAAGTTAGTTTGTAAATATACAATAATTATTGCATATTTTTATTGTTATTTATCTCCGATATAATCGGATTTCGATGCTCATCCTAGATAGGAAACATGTTATTAATTTCGAATGTAAAACGGACATGCCAGAAAAAAAAACACTTGTGCATAACGCGTTAGCATAAAATGCCCGGCATGATTTTCACTATGAGGTTCGTCAGTAAATCCCAAAACGTAATGTATTTTCTCTCCAAACTACTTACATGTGCACAAGAATTATGACCTAAAATAGCTCAGTTACGCTTTTTAAAAGATTTAATAAGTAAAAATTAACACTGAATAACAAAAAATTATGCTAGTTATAGTTAATGGAAATGTTAAAATTAGCATTAATTCGCGGTAGGGTAATTAAGGGAAAGGTCTAATGATGGCATGGTATAGCGAAAGACACAGTTTCGAATCCCGCCTCATGATTGATTTTTTATTTTTAAAAAAATGGCAAGATTTTTTTTAACTTAAATTTGAAATGCACTGGTAGACCTTATTTTATTTTACGTAGTGTCTATAAAATTTGTATATGTGTGAACTTATCTTAATGCTAGAGTTTGTACTGATCGCTTTATTTGCAAAAGTCTTATCTTAAATGAATATCGTAATGTTTTTATATAATTATATTTTGATAATACCTTCTGCATTTGTCGTTCATGTTCAATTTTCTGTTGCTCCAGATCTTCTTCGCTGATGGGAGGTGTTTCATCGCCACCGGCCGTAAGTTTCGAACCTATAATATATTTACGTTTAATATAAGGTTATATGTAAGGCACTTGCTTCAATTAGAATTGTCAGACCTGCTTTAGGTAGAGAATGCATTTATACATATGCAAGGTCCCTAGTGAATGTCTTGGGTTGTAAGACACTCATGAGTCCCACTAAAAGCAGTTCTAACGACTAAACAGCATGACGTCAGAACACTTTCATAGTCGGGTAGGTGGATATCATCACAGATAACATAATACTATACTAGGTTATATATTCAATTCATCCACGTCCCTATACTGGAAACGTGGCTTCAAAAGCTAACTAAGCTATTTTTAATTACCTTGTTTTGACGTCGAAAGCAAGAAAATTGAACTAAGATTCAAAACATTTCATTGACGTAGTTATGATAGATAAAATAAATATGATTGCTTCTATTTAGAAAATCTATCAATGAATTAGATATGAAACGCTACCTTATTAATTGAAGCCGTGTCCCTTGAAGTCAGCCTTTTATAATAGCCAGCCCAACATTATTTTGTTACATGTACTCAAGTCTGCTGAGTTCTACGCTCACGTATAAACTACTATAACAATCAGATGATCACATTGTACATTACTGGATGAATATTGTTCTTACGTGAGATAAAAAAAATCAGCTAAACTATTTAATAGTCTTTTGAAATAGAAAAAGGAGAAATCGACGCACATATGATTGGTATTTGCCCACCGCACAAGGGGACATGCGAATACGATACGAATAGGTTATTTCAGTTTGCCTTTACTATCTTCATCAAACGGATTTTTTATTCCGAATATCACAATTTCGATAAAGCTTTACATTTCAAACGGTATGTTTGTACGTCTGTAAAGACTAATATTTACAGAAAATTCAATATAATGTTGAAAAATAGTGAATCTTGCTATAGAGTCCACTAGGGATCCATGAGTAAATGAAAAACAAACTGTGTTTACCTTATTTTATAGAAATTGGATTATATTTGGATTGATTTGATTGGATTATTGATTATTGATATGCAAAAAAAATGTACATAAGTACTATGCATTAAAAAGATGGGGCTAAAATCGGATTAGTTGTTTCATAAAAGACTTTAAATTTTGAATGTTCAATACAAAGACGATAGTGTAAGGTAAAACATAACTCCAAACAGAATAAAGTAAATTTTTTATAGATTATACTTTCAAAGGAATTATAAAAGATAGAGAAACATAATAATTATGATTAATTCACATCCATTATAAGCCATTATTAAATTATGAAGTCATCATAAGCACTTGATAGGTATTTACGTATTCCATTAACAGATCATTGTTGTAAAATATGAATGCATAAATTGAAGAAAAATTATAATTAGGTGTACAACACACATAGGTCACATAGGTTATCAATTACGAAAGTCAGCATGAATTGGTCCATCTTGAACTGGGGAAGGCTAAGGAACCACAGACCCAAGTCCCACAGAGCCATAAGTGTGCGATTGGTGTGTGAGTTGGAAGTCCATATCCCTACTTTATTCCTTAATCCTTTCACTGTCCTAAACTTGATAAGTCGTCCAGCAGTTTGCAGATGTGGACAGGCAAAAGGCGGAACTGTTTTCTACAATGGTGGTGAATGATGGAACTCAGCTATGACGATGCTTAGAACCCTAATTGAATAAATAAATAGTTGCTTTTGATATTGAAGGTCTGCAAATAGCTTTATAAATGCCTGCAAATGTACCTGGACGGTGGTAGCGTTTACCATCTGGCAACCCACCAACTGCTTTGATAACATAAGAAAGGCGTATGTGTAACCAAACATCGCCGAAATAACTAAACCGATTTTTGTTAATAAATTTAATCAGATTCAATAAACTAGTTATAATATAACTAGCGATGCGACCCGGCTTCGCCCGTGGTACATATATATACATAGCACATACATGGTACATAGTCTATAGCCATCCTCAATAAATGGGCTATGTAACACTGAAGAATTTTTCAAATTGGACTAGCAGTTCTTGAGATTAGTGCGTTCAAACAAACAAATTCTTCAGCCCTATAATATTAGTATAGATAAATAAATATTGTATTAAATTACATTAACTACAGCCTTCCAATGATAACCTTGTACAAATCACCTCTGGTTTGACGAAAAACCCCTTAAAATCTATAATAATATTTTAAATTATGTAAATTGAACAGTAGGGTTTATTAAAATCGCGAAAGCATCTGCGGTAGCCATGCGGTATCATACATTGTACTACACATAATGCAATGAAACACGTGTAAATATTTAAAAATCGATCATCACGGAGTAGTATGATTTTCGTCCCAAATATACGTACAAGATAAACATTTGTTTTCAAAGCTTTTGATTGCTTTATATTGTATCGAATTCTTTATATAGTGTGTATGCATATTTTGTTCTTTCTGATATGTTTTTATAAGTAAGAAGGAAATTTAATACAGTTTTATAAACTATATCAGCTGCATCTATTGTAACGCTAGACTACTTGCAAAATTATTTAGTGCTCTTCGATCATTCTGATATCAGCTAATAATACAAAGGGCATATGGACAGTCTATCTCGTCTATTATAATTATGTTTGCATACGAAATAGCTCACTAAACGCACTCACACAGATGTACGCGTGCGTACAGACACGTACATCTATGTGCGTATTTTACCAGATATTGAAAAGTTCTCTAATTGTCTTTATACATTTTTCTTTCAATGGAAAGTTATATTGTAAGTTAAAGATGTTGGCACAAATTGGGCCAGCTTGCACCGGGGAAGTAGTACCACAGCCCCACGGCGTGAAATACAAGCATGCTACTGTGTTTCTTACGGTGAGGGGGGAGTCGGAGGCCCGTTTCGTTTTCTTTGCCCTTCACAGACCATAAAAGCGGGCAGCGTAATTGCAGAGGCACTATCTTTGCGATTGTTTATAGGCGGTGGTGATCGCTTACCATCAGGCAAACCAATAGCTCAGTTGCGCGGTATAAAAACATAAAAATATAATATTTAATGAAGTTATTAAATTTTATCCATGCATCAAAGCCGATGTCAGTCAGGATTTGCGAGCAGATTTTTCATAAATTCCTTTCATTTTACAATTCTAGGAACGGGCTTTGTTGAAGTTATAAACGGGTTTATGTCAACACTTCACAAAGGTTCTACATGAGTATAACAAGAAGGATTTAAGTAACTAACTATAACACCGCATTTAGCAAAAGGTTAAAGAATTTCCAGAAATGATCTGTGCTTCCAATATAAATTTCTTATAATTTACAAACTTAAAGCACTAGTCCAGAATTATAACGCCTCGTAATAAGACTTTGATCTTGTAATAAAACGCAAAGGTAAAAAACAAACTGTTTTAAAATAAAAAACTCATCGACGTTACTTACGCGTAAGAATAACTAATATATTTATATTATACATTACACTTTGTTTGACATACAATCGAAGTCGGTGCTATTTAGTAAAAAGAAATTAAAAAAATAAAAATTTATTTTCATAATATAACCACAGATAACGATAATACTATTCTTTATAAGTTTAGAATGTAAGTGTATGTGTGTGAGTCTTACTGAGTGCGCGTGTCTGTGGGGATTAAGTTTACATAGAGATTATGTTTACATATTGTTAGTGTATTAGTATAGTATTATGTTATATGTGATTGTATGAAATTTCCATTAGTATATAATATTGACATCATCTGTTCAAAACTTTAGAAATTCTTCGGTCTCTACATAACATTACTAAATGTTTCAAAAAAACTCTCAAATCTCGATTACTAACAGAAAAAGTACAGTCAGAGGGCTTTAAAAGATGGTTGTGCTTTATTATTTATTCTAGTAGTTATATAGATAATATAAAGAAGCGTATTTTATTCTCAATACTTATAGCTTCAAGATGACTTCAAGTGTAATAGAAAATAGTTTTTTCATAACTCTATTTACAGGATGTTTAAGACTTATTATGCTTGAACTAAAAGTAAATGTAAATCACACGAGGAAGTGGTTTGAAATGGAACATTTTACATTGAGTATCTCATTTTATTATTCCTAATGTATAAACTATTTTATTACAATCGTCTTGTTATCGGTATTCCTTTTATTGGCGTCTTGTTTCAAACTTATCATGACTATTTTAATTTAAAAATACTTAAGTTGAATCAGTGTGTGTAAAAATAAATCAAAATGAATTATTTTGTATATAGTTAGTGTAGCTTGTTAACAAGCATGTAAATAACCATAAGCCTTATGCTAATGTAAATTTTTATGCATAATATGTGTATCAACATTTTTCATACCTCAAAAAGAGACATAATCTTTAATCGACTTCGAACAATGTTAGATCTTGGACAATCACTGTTAAATAATTGAAGAAAGAATTACCTAATACAGATAATGCCTTTCTGCGTACCTATATTCTAATAATCGCTTCGACTTCAAAGAGAGATGCATATATTTATTAAATGGAAACATTGCTAGGACTTGTTTATAAATTAATTGTTAATAAATAGAATGGAAAAATATTAAATCCGATAACGCTTTTACAGTTGCGTAAATATTATACAAAGTTTTAGCAGATGAAAAATTTATAGGGAAGAGGAATAAAATTTTTATTCGATTTATTTATTCTTTAAAGGGATTTCCGTCAATCGACTTTTCTTGCTAGCCTACGTTGCAAGTGGGACACTACCGTAGCAGCAAACGGTAACATCTTTATAAGATAATCTCATTTCTACGGTCAATTTATAGAAATACAGAGCTTTTATAAGTTTCCTAGAGTTTTTAACGTATTTGTTCGTGGATTTGTGAGCATTCAAGAAAAGTAAGATAACTCTTAAATAATTCGCTAGCGTATCGGTTAGTGTATTTACTGTGACCTAGGGTCTACCCACTCTCGATATATTCTGGTATGGACGTTTTAATATGAGTAACGCATTTCTTTGTGAGCATTTTAATATAGTAATATGTATTATTTAATATCCTCAGGCTCCTAATACTGCTATGATATTTGCATCGTACAAGCAGGTTATCTGTATGCTTTTATTAAAATTATTATAATCACAACGCGTGAGAGTTGGCAAGTTTGAAAAATGAAAAATTTGCCTATTTATTATTATTTTAATCTATTGCCTACTATAAGTTTACATGCTAGAACGCATACGAGATGATTTTATATTATGAATAGCTTTAACCCTCGGCGTCACTCGCATGATACTCGGGTATAAAGTAGCCTATGTGCTAATCCAGACTATAATCTATATCTGTACCAAATTTTATACAGATACAATAAACTATTCTTACGTGTAATAGAAACTAATGTCCATACATCCATCCATCTATCCATGCTTACAAACTTACACGTTTATTATAGTACTGAAGGAAGACCTTTGAGCCATGGAAACGTTTAAGAAAATAGCAACTCACCAGTGGGGGGATGGTAGGATATCCAAAATTGATGAGCCAGTTTTCCGAATTCCTAGCAAACACCACGACACCCACTCCCAAACTAAAACGGACAAACAAATTTATTTTTATGGTATCTGAGTTAAGCGTGCACCAAATTGGCCCGCTTCCAAACCTTGTTATTACAAAATTTTAGTTTGCGCACGCGCAGTTACGGATTATAATTCGAACTTTTATCAAGTTGTTGTTGTATATAGATTTTTTAGCAGATATTTAGTGTTATATTAACTCGCGGTTACCTTTGTATGTCATTTAGTAAGTATTTATTGGTGTATTAAATAAGTGATAAAGGATAAGTACTAGTATCAATAAGGATTAATCACTTACTAGTTAAAATTACATAAATTTTCTTAATTTTATGTCAATTTGAGACTACTTAGTAAGTTAAACTTACTTGCAAATTGTCGTAATTTTTTTTTAATATACTTATTGATAGACGTGGTTAGTTTAGATTAGTGTAGTCATGTCTATCGCTAATTATGTACTGTATTAAACAGTTCATGATACAAAAAGCAAAGGGACCGAAATAAAAATAGTTTTAAAAAACTAAAAAACACGCTTTTAAAGCACGTCAAACTAAAAATTACAAAATAAAATATAGTTTAAAAAAACTAAAAAACACGCTTTTCAAGCACATCAAACTAAAAACTATAAAATAATTTTTAATATAAGCTGAAAACAATAATGAACGAAAAATACTAATATTGTTGTGAATAATTTTTAATATAAACTGAAAATAATAATGAATGAAAAATACTAGTATTGTTGTGAAAAAAGCGTGGGGCGCTTTGTGCCATATTTTTCGTGTATTGAGCAATGGGATGATGGGATAAACTTATCAAGTTATTGAACTGTCCCCGGTTCTTGATGAGTGTACGAAATTTGAATGAAATCTGCATGTTTAAAGTGAGAGAAAATCGAGCTTAAAGGTGTCAGTTACATATATATGTACATACATACATACAAACTAACAAACAAGTAAGAAAACATACAAGTGAAGTTAACAACAGCGTTTTAAAACTAATTCACAACTGCATAAAACGATATACTCGATTGGAGTTATATGTCTATCATACAAATAATTTTTAATATATGCTGAAAACAATAATTAACGAAAACACCTTATTTCTCACTTTAAACATGCAGATTTCATTCAAATTTCGTACACTTATCAAGAACCATCATTTTCCCATCATCCCATTGCTCAATACACGAAAAATATGGCACAAAGCGCCCCACGCTTTTTTCACAACAATACTAGTATT
>NC_052122.1:11269138-11324368 GCF_012273895.1 Zerene cesonia | reverse complement strand
ACAAACAAACAAACAAACATACAAACAAACAAACAAACAAACATACAGGTGAAGTTAATAAAAGCGTGTTAAAAATGGACCATATTGTCGTCCTTTAATGTGTTATGAATAAAAATCAGTTTGCTTTTTTATCAGTACTCTAAAATAGCATTTATTTAATTCTGAATTGGAACTTCTATGTATTTTTTATTGGGCAAATTGTTCAGAACATAATTAAAAATAATAAGTATTAAACTATTCCTTCATTCGGGTACTAGAAACAAAATGTATTCGAGGTAAAAGGCCAAAACGATTCTTTTTCTAAGTATTTTAATGACGAAGACAATGGAGGTGATGGTTCGCATGATGTATTACCGAATTTAAAAGTGCGATAAAGAAACGACAGTTGAAGGAAATAAAGGAAAGGATTGAGGGATAAGACAAAGCAAAAGAGCATTCATATGCTACTATTAGACGCCGATCTTCTCTGGGGTTGTGGTTTCTTCCTCGGTCCTAGCTGACCCAATTCGCCACGAAGCGTGCTCGGCTCCCACATTCCAAAACTAGTTTATATTGTAATATGAAGCGCGAACTCGACATCCGACTAACTACGATTCGAATTCACGCTAAGCTTTCATCAAAGATCGAGAGCTGAGAAGTGGAAGGATTTAATTTAATCGCAACAATATCCGATATCTCTCGCTGCAAATACTCTTAGAACTGGTAATACCTATCGAAGACAGTATTTTCCAAGTATATTTCTAGCATGCAGGTTATTAGCGATTCTACTGAGTTATTAAAATCTATCATTAACTGGCTAGTAAAATCCGGCACTTTTGATTTGTGATTTTTTTTCAATATTTCTGATGACGAAAGGAATAAAAATGACTGGGTTTATTTTTAAGCCTCGCAATAAAATATCTGCAATGCAATGTTTAAATAACTATTTCTATTAATCAATGGCACCACTGCCTCCTTGGTACAGTGGTTAACGCGTGAGCGTAGAACCGAGGGGTCCTGGGTTCAATTCCCGGTGGGGACGCACAAAAAAAAAAGTCTCGGTCTGGCAGGACACAGAAGGTTGATCACCTACTTGTCCGTAAAGAAAATCGATCAGTGAAACAGATGTACATCATCTGCCCCATACCCCACTAGGGGACACGGGACTTCACTATTAATCAATGGCTAATCTATTTGTACAAAAATTTTTACAAAATCTAAATTCCCATCTTTATACAAGGCTAGTCGCATTTGACCGCGGGTTTCCACACGTTAAAATTGGAGAAGTTTCATAGATTTTATTATACATATAAACCTTCCTCTTGTACCACTCTATCTATAAAAAGAACCCCTTCAAAACCCGTTGTTAGTATGTAATGATTTGGATAATCTTCCATACTTTAAACTATTTTACCTATCTCCACTAAACGAAAACTATTGTGATATCAATTACTTTATGGCTAGATGTTCAATGTATTTTCACTGTCATTAGTTCGGATGCCTATTTACGGCTTATTTTATTCACTCTCAGACTTACTACCAAAAGAATCTGCTCCCCTTCTTTTGGTCATAGTCTAATAAGCACCCAAGAAATATTGCAAAATCAAGAAATAATACTACTGTAAATATATAACAGTATACATACAAATTTAATTCATATATATATACAGATCAGTGATTAATAACATCTATGTTTAATTGATAAAAATACTGCTTTACTATATTCATCTTTAACTTTTTATACTATTTATTACCCTCACTGGGCCAAATCGAACCCGGGGACTAAATTATTTATTTATTTGTTCACAAAAAAATCAAACGTAAAAACGTACAGGGATGCCCCCAAACCGATACAATCAAATGAATGTAAACCTAAATAACTGTATCTAAAAAACATATATTTATAAAGACAAATTATCAAGACAAAACCTATTAACCAACATGATATTATACTAAATTAAGATTACGTGACTTGTAACAATCAATCAACCATATTATATTCACACAGATAATCAATAAAACTGCTAACTTGTAGCTGATTACAAGGCTAACAGCTCAATACGTATGAAATTGTAATGTGTATTGATCAACGACTTCTAAATATACGTCGGGCGTCAGAATAATTGCTTGAATAAATGTCTTAGCCCTTAAGTTTTTTATATCTTCGTGACTTCAAACCCTTGGCGTGAGTCTAGCGGGCGAGACAGCGGAGCAAATACATATTTAATCGTGTCAGCTTATTAATAATAATTTAGGTAGATGATTTAATATTTAAATTAGTGAAAATTTTGATAATTATCAAAGAATTTATATATATATATATATATTACAAATAATTTGCGCTTTATTGATATCACCAATGCACAAAACGTTGAAGTTATCGTGAGGAATCCATGGTCAAGGATAATTATTATAAATTAGATGTCATTTTATACGTGTTAAATCGCCGGATTTTGGTTCTGTATCGTTGGGAAATGCATTTACGCATCCCTCTCTACAGTTTTGCTGAGAGTGGTAGTTTTGATATAAAAAAAAACCTTCGCTTCAAAACTAGATATTTCCTTCGATGTATATGACAATAAACCTTTGTTATTTTCAAGTTTATAAGTTTTATTTTTAAAAATGAATCCTTGTGAGTGCCAATAGAAATTTCGCTCGATCTGCGAACAATACAGATCAAATTACAAAGGAAAATAATATCTACGGTAAATTTAAAAAGAACGTAAGGATTTTTTATCAATCAACATTAATTAATTTATTTGTATTTGTGCACTTCAAAATTAAATACTCGAAATGCACACATAACATTTTCAAATGTCGCGTTTAAGATATGTAATTCCTACTTATATTATAAATGCGAAAGTTTGTAAGGATGTGTGTGTGTGTTTGTTGCTCTTTCACGCAAAAACTACTCAACCAATTGCAATGAATTAGGTACGTAGACAGTTGGACAACTGGAATAACGTATAGGCAACTTTTTATTCCGATGTTCCTACGGGATACGGACTTACGCGGGTGAAACCGCGGAGCGTAGCTAGTCCTAAATACAAATGCAAATTTTGAGCGTTCATACAGCGGAGTAAACAAAATATTGATAGCGATTAATTATACCTAAAATCTCGTATAACCTCACAAATTACAGGTGTCGTTACTGAAACCAACTGAAAACGGACCCAGAACTGGATTGACGTCACGTCACTACGTCAATCTATCAAGCAGAATATTCGACTTAATTTGGATTTTGTGCCTTGTATTTTGAATTGCATCATGGTTATCTATGAATCTTGCTGATGAATAACAATCAATATTATCTACTAGCGACCCGTCCCGGCTTCTTACGTGGTACGTTTTCTCTCCATAAGAACCTTCCTTGTGTGTCGGGCTGTTTCGAGTTTTACGGTTAGCAACATAATTGGCGATCCATTTTTTTTATGCCACAGTCGGCAATGGAGCTGGTGGGACGCCTGATTTAGAGAAAGTTCCATTGTAGACCTTATGCCTACACAAATGGATTGCCGACTTGGGAAAGGATTAAGAAAGGATTGGCGAGAGGAATAAAGGAAAGGACAGGAAAGGGTAAGGAGGATATGGGCCTCCGGCTCCCCCACTCACCGAACGAAACACAGCAGAATGCTATGTCACGCCGGTTTTCTGTGGGGGTGTGGTACTTCCCCAGTGCGAGCTGGTCAAATTCATGCCGAAGCGTGCTCGACTACCACAAACAAATTTTTATGTACGTAGAAAGATGAATGCGTAATTATGTCTGTTATGTCTGTCCTACGTTGCGCTCGCTACGTCTCCGAATCCCAAAATTCGATAAGCATAAAACAGTAATAATTCACTAGCTTTAGCCACTTTGTTTTATAATCTACTAGCTGCGCCCCGCGGTTTCACCCGCGTAAGTCCGTATCCCGTAGTAATATCGGGATAAAAATGATTTATTGCCTATATGTTATTACCAAATTTCATTGCAATCGGTACAGTAGTTTTTGCGAGAGAGAGTAACATACACACACACACATCCTTACAAAAATTTAAAATATAAGTAGGAAAGTAGAAAGTAGAATTTATAATATTAGTAGGATTGATAAAACAGCAATTTTTTTAGCTAGCTTCTTATAAAATTTAATTACTTAGTTACTATAAATGAATGAAGGGATTATACTTAAAATAACGCCCGCCGCGTAAATTGAAAACAATTCTCGAATTGAACGTCTTTTTGATTAAACTAAGAGCTGAGATACAATGTAAGGGATAAAGTATTGAAAATAAATATTGTTCTGAGATGATTAAAAGGATCACATCATATACATCAAACAAACCATTTATAAGATACTAGCTTTTGGCATTGGTTTCCACTTAGTTTCTGATCCTGGTGTTTTTCTGAGAGAAAAATATCTTATGTCCTTTTTGGGATCTCAATCTAACTTTGCACCAAAATTCGGCTAAGTGGTTTAGGCGTGAAGAAGACCCAGTAAGACAAACAAGTCATGAATTCCGAATTATTGCAACTTGAAAAAAAATGCAAAATTTGAAATTAATTACTTGCTGAAAAAGGTTCAAGATATGAATATGAAATCTTTGATGAAAGCAGATATTTACTATTTTATTACTATGTACTCTTTTATTTTACTTTTCAAATTAACATTACTACAGCGGTGACTTTTTATAGCAGGTACTTTACTTTAGGTAGCAGGTACTTAACGTTATTTTACGGAACATACTTTCGGTAATATGTAATGATACCAAGAAACAGTCCAGTGATTCTAAAGCCACATAATCAAAAGAGTTTTTGAAATATCCAACCAGTAAATATGTCCGTTACGTAATTAGTTCAAATCTCCGAATCAACCCAAATCATTCTATCATTCTCATAACATAATAGGTATAACGTGGTTTTTAATGGAGATTATCCATAATATTATTGATACTATTATCTAGTTAATTGCTTTAATACTAATTTGGTTCAGGTGACAGGGATGGAGATATGTACTCGCCGTTTTTAAGTCGCATAAAGAGAATACAAAGCTCGATTATTAACAGTTTAATGTTCTGACTCGACTTTCGATTGAAATCTTGGAATTAAATCTAATATCTAAGTATAATTTGTGAAATTTGAGACATAATCAGCTATTCAATTATCGTGGCCGCAGGCAGCAGGGTATATGCGAGTGCCACGTATCATAAAAAGTATATAAAATATATTCATTTTAAGCAAAAAAGCCGCCTTCAGATACACAAAACTAGGCCAAACTTTAGTGACCACACGAGAGTCATCAAAACCTCCAAAGGCTTTCTAATAAAACTAATAAAAATCGGTTTACAAATAGACAAAAGTGCGGAGGAACTATTTTTGAAATCGGTTTGAATATGAAACATGCATAAACTATATGTGGTATATACGAATAACACATTTTATTACAAAATATGTGTATAAAATACACATCACTTCAAATATATTATTCGTTGTATAAAATAGTACTATCATCAGTCCATATTATGTTGCTACTGCAGACCTCCTATGAATATATATAGTATATTAAAAAAAATATATAGTATATATCCTTCTATACCTATGAGGGTTCAGGTCTGAAGCCATAATCACAGGCTCAGTGATGGAGACCTCGGACTTTAATCGAAAAGTCAGGGCCCGGTTGTAATCGTTCGAAGATGTCGGATTAAATATTTTCACACTAATCATCATCACTCGATTTAAGAAATGCAGGTAGTCTGAACGTATTAATGTATCAATAAATACCTATATACTTATTGATACCTACGTAAACGATATGTTTACCATATATACATATAAAGGCCATAATATATACAATTGTATAACTTAGACAAAGTCCTGAACTACGATATATTTATGCTTAATGGCTAACCTATCTTAATATGACGATCAAAGTGCTTAGAATAAGTCTATACGAATAAATAAATTTTCAATTTGCACCAAGCAGAATAGCACAAACCATATTAAATAAATTTTTATATCATGCAACTCAACTGTTTTATTTATGCACACCTTTGCAAAGAGAAAATTTCTGTATGACAAGACTCAAACAATACACGCACGAGATAACATAAAGTTTAACAATTAATTGGCTCCATATTATCTACGTATATGCGTTATTATTCGCGCAGGGTTTCCGAAGTGACAAATGGGCAGTTTATGTTACAAAATGAATATTCACATTAAATGAATATTGACAATTCGAAAGCGGCATCAAAGCTTGTTTACATTGAAAACGCTAATATCGAGATCAGTAAATAAAAGGGGGACCTAATGAGATTTCGGTTAACCTAACTAGGTATTTATGTTTGTGAGTTATAGCCTAAGAGATTGAGCAGTTATCAGTTTTTATTTTTGATGAAATTAAATTAAAATTATGTCGAGGGGTGCAATGATAACTGATCGCCTGTAAAAGACTACTACAAACTTTTCGCCCATAGTTTCCGGTACGGTAAGGAGCATGGCAACCCAAGTTACGGCTATTTTTAAAACTTTTTTTTACATAAAAACAGATGACTGTAAATCATTAACAATAATAAAATATTTATGGCACCAATCGTGGTGACTATTTGCATCTCTATTCCATAATATATATAATTTCATTCAGAATGACGCAAAATTTATAAAAAAAATGGTTGCCTGTAAAGTCGGTTTTACGGGCGAAGATTTTACGTGACAACGTCTTTTTCTCGGTAGAATATTTATTGATATGAATATTATTAAACTGCACAATACGAACAAGGAATTGAATGATTGAATGAAAATAAGAATTGCACAAATTTTAACTATAGAAAATATATTTTGTTTACTAAAGAGACAGAGACAGAGACACAAGCACGCGCCGATTCAATACGCCTAATTCTCTAGTGCTGCGCGCGCGGCGGACCGATCATAGTTCGGTGACTCATCGTAACGTTACCGGGCGTTACACTTTTTCATGAATGCCTCCGAGCCGCAACCTAATTTAAGACGTTGTCACGTCAAAAACTAACATTATCCCCAAGCAAACTGCAATTTACATTAGCTTATTAATTTAACTAAAATTTATTTGCTATTTGTCTTGGAATTGTCCTGTCACCTTTCGCTAGTCCATAAAAAAGGATACCTGCAATCTCGTATATCAAAAAGCATTTGAAATGAAGTGAATGGATAAATACTGAGAAAAAGTTTTAAAAGTGTACTGTCTAATTATGACACGTAAAGTCCTACCTCTAAAGTCCTACAGGCTAATTTTTTTGTCCAAGTGCAAAATTGTTGCGATAGTATAACCTACTCGTCACCACCAGTGCTTAATATATGAAAGCATTAAGCTATGACTTTCAGAATTATTATAATACAAGCTCATTATAAGTTATATTTTAAGTCATTTAAAGAATTTAAGTTAAAAGTAGGTATTAAACTGCAACTTGATTTCGATATTTTTAACAGAATGTATATAACTTATTTAGAAAATACTAATTTGTCTTATAGAATTCTTAACTAAATATTTAAATATTTTTCTTTGTTGCAGGAATCGCGTCCTGAAAGCCCCGATCCTTTCTTCAAAGCTGAGTTTGAGTACAAGTTCCCGGAATGCTTCAGCATAACGACTTCACCTGTTGTACGACAAACCCCCGAATACAGCTTCCAAAAACCGCGCGTTCGCAAGGGATCCGTAAGTATTTAATTTGTTGTAAATTCAATTTTTTTTTAATGAGATAAAACCACGCAGTACGCTATATAATGAGAAAGTTGCATTACTTGGTTAGGTATTGCCGCTATTTCAAAAATTTATACGAACGGTTGAAATTTGTCTTATGAATTATAAAACCTCTTATAATAAAATCAAATCAATAGTCATCTTAACTGCTTTTATTAACACGTTTCTAGTATTTTCTACTTTTTTAAATTATTACTCTGACCGTTGTATATGATTCGTTTGCATAGTGCTAACATTGATAAAAGATACCTTAAGAACTTATCATACTTTAAGAACTTTGATTATAATGATTTAAACGTGGATTGTATGTGTGACATGCATTTTAGTTATTTAAATACTACTTTGAATATTTAAGAATTTATCTATGATAGACTGTTAAAATATTCTATCTTACTATTTTTTTCTTGAATGGCAACTTCCAAACCATTGAGGACGGATACTGCCAATGTCAATGTCACAGACTGCTTCCTGTCGTTTTGGTTTGTGCACTAGCGTACTCTGTGCTGAAGAGAAGCACGGCTAAATGATCCTATCAAACTATGAATTAACGTGATTTACTTTTATGTGTGTAACGAATCAAATGTAATTTGACTTATACGGTTAACTTGAAAAACTTTTATGCCTTACTATTAAATTCAATATAAAATGCAAATGATTACCTATCTAAGATTATTACATAAGTACCTAATTATTGTTAGTTTGAATTACTACCTATAACGTACAAAACGACTCAAAATCGTCGCTATTGATAGTTGGATCGTTTAATACTAACCAAGAACATATAATACTATAATATTTCCTGTATGTAAAATAGAGTACCTACTATTCTATGCTATTTCTGTTCTCGACTTAACCGAATAATCAATAAAACCACCAAGACACAAGTTTCGAACGTAACCCTATAACAAACTTGATTTCGAAGCATACCAATACTCGTTTTATTTACTTATACAAGAAACAACTAAATTTAATGTATTTTGTCTATGAAAACTTTAAAAAAATATTGCCACAGTAAAAAATTGCTATTCACTTCCCAAACAAAAGTTACTATAAATTCTGTTGTCTATGGTTGACGCCTTGACGCTAGTGATAGATTTTGTTAAAATTTTTACCTAGACATTTGGTAAACTGCGGTTTTCGTGATGTTTAAATCCTTTTGATGTGATAAAACTGCACACCTACAACTTTGTCTTGATAAAGAGAATATTTAAACCAGAGCAAGCTCTACAAACGATTATTTTAGTACGTCTTTTATAGTTTTACATGTGCGTGAAAGAAATGTCAGTAAAGAAGATTATGAGATACGCAGATTTTTAATTGTTATGACAATGTGATGTTAGAAAAAGGTGTATTCGGTTCGTGCTTTACAAGTTTGTATATATGGCTTTGGGAACGATCAATCTATTGTAATGCTACAGACAGGCGGAGAGTTGGTTAGCTAGGTTTTGACAGCCGGCTGGCTCGTCTGTATTCATTTCGATATTGGCTTCCAATAAAGATGAACAGTCGCAGTAGTGTTAATGAAACAAATTTGGTAAATTTCTCGGCTGAACTGTCATCACTCAATCAACTGGACACAAAGGACGGCTTGCTGAGTTTTCCGTTCGATCATATTTACGCTTGCCATTCTGATGCATCTGATAGACGACCAGCATTGCAACTAGACAAGGAAGTAGAGGTGTCAACGCACTGTGTCGTTGGTGACGAAAAGAATCTCGCTACTCCCTCGGAGTTCCACAAGCTGCAAGACCAATTGAGCGCGTTCGAAAATCAAAACAAACGGTTAAAGGACCTTCTTATATACCACTTGGATCTGATACAACAGCAAAACGAATTGATAACTAAAAGGGACAAACTGTATCAAACATTAAAACAGGAAAATGATGCTGTAAGTGGGGTTTTTGTTTAATTTTTTTTATGCTTGATGAATCAAGGTTAAGTGTCTATTTTGTAAACAAACAAACTAAACTTATACTCATCAATTTCAAATTTGTACATTTGATTTTATTTCGGTTAGTAAATTATCTATTACTAACTTACTCAAGTGATATATGTATAATATATTATAATAATATATAAATTTTTATTAATATTTACCAAAATCAAATTATATAAACAGCCCTTATGGTTGGTTGGAAAAATAATTTTTTTGATATGTATAATTTTATGTATTAGAACAAGGATCTAAGCATTTAAAAGGTGAGCCAAAAACAAGAAAATTGTTTTGAATTTTTTTCTTAAACATACATAAATTATTTATTTTTGAATTACTTATTTTTATATGTAAGCTAGTGGTGATTTTTAGATTCACAGTTGAAAATAAATTTTATGATTTAATCGGAATGTGTGGTCATATGTGGGATGAATGTATAATAGAAATAAATTTGTTTGTTATATCTTTACATTACATCATGCTTGTAATCTTAATTATTTGTTGGATAACTTTTTTGTTTCATTTAAAGATTTCACCGAGTACCCAAATGAGGTTTTATTGTAATTTTTATGTTTTTGTACAAAGTTTAATTCAGGACCTTTATGATAAGCATATCTCAACAGTCTCATCCCAAAAGTTTCAAATTTGTTCCACTCATTAGTGAATTAGTACATTAATTATTAAATTGTCAACATAGAAGGAATAACATTAATTAGTTGTTGAGGGCTTATTAATTGTAATATATTTTTTATTCAGTTAGTGGAATTGTGATTAGTTTTTCGTTATTTTTATGCACGGTTTGGTTTCTCTATTTTTAAATAAATTTATTCATACTGTACATTGAACTTAGTTTTTAACATGGAGTTTTAAATTTAGTAGGTACTTCTTAAAGAAATGTATAATGATGGTATAGTCATCAGTTAGTGAGGAAATAATTATTTTCTCTGCATTTTACATAGCGCCACCTAGTTATAATTCATCACAAACTAAGAGAGGTTACTAAAGACGATAGTTACTCTGCAACTATTTTTATTTTATAACAATGTAACTAATATTGAAAGAGAATTTCTGTTACAGTTTAATTTTACAAATACATATTATCTATATTCAATGAATTTTGTATTTAATAATGTTATATGATGTAATGTTAGTGGTTTATTACTACTCATACTTCGATCATAAGTAATAACTAGGTACCCAATCCTATACAATAATTTACTTCAAACTGCACTAAAATGTGATTGTCATAAATCAAGTCAAAGAAAAAAATCTTATATAAAATCAACCTTATTGGCATTGCTTAAAGGTGCGTTCACGAAACTTACTTACGAAAAGCAATAATTTTTTAAAATGAATTCAACCTTATTCACTTCACTTAAAGTCAGAATAAGAAGGCACATAAATATAAAAGTCTACTTAAATCTCAGATTGAATAAACTTTTTGCTTGGTAATTTTTTGACGATGATTGTGTATCTAGTTTTTATCTTTACTTTACTTGTATATGTCTTGCACTTATAGCAATAAGATCATAGTAGCATTTAAAATTATTCCCTTTTATAGCTAAAGGCGAAATTAATGAGGACAGAGCGTCGTGTGGCCATAAGCCCAAGAACCCAGGCACTTAATGCAGCCTACCACGCTTCAAAACCAACATCCACTGTAACATCTGGATCCGTGAAGAACGAACCAACCACATCTGAGGTAATAATCTGAAGTCTACTATCCAAGGATATAGTATGCATTGTGTGTGAAAAGATTGTTAGTTGATTATTTGCATTTTTTTAAATTTGTTTCACCTTCAGTTAAATACACAACCGCAAGATAATTTAGAAGGGTTTTTTTTTTCTAATTTTTAATTTTTTTTTTGTTTACTTCAACATTGCTCACATTTACAGATTGTACTGAATAGCTTCTCAGAGCTTCTTCTCCCAAGCAACGGGTCCTTGGTGTTGGACCAAACGACACCAATCAAGGAGACATTTGGAATTGCTCGCCTCACTGCAACTCCAGGTAGGTAATGCAGAAGAAAATGTATTTTTGACAAATAGCTGGCCAGCAAGTCCAGATCATTATATTAATTGGCATTAGTTATACGCCTTAATTGTGAGCAATAAATTAAACTTGAAGTGGTGAAGGATAATGGAACTATGAAGAAACTGACACATCTAAGAATCAAAAGTTTGTCAAGGTATGACATCTGCCAACACACACTTGGGCAGCGGCATGGATTATGACTGGAACCCTCTTAGGTGGACTGTGTCTTTGCAATGGGAACTAATATGGGTTGATGATGATGAATATGCCCGAAGTTAATAAATGATACTGATGAATGTGATTAAATCACGAAGATATAAGAATGTCCAAAAACCAAAAGCAGAATTGAGAACAAAAGCTTGACCGCACGACCGTTCAAAGCAGTTGGAGTTGCTTGAGTGATTTGGTGTATCAGTGTATATAAAAGATGTTCAGTATATGCAGTCACAGCTTGAAGCAGTCTATCCTGATAGCATCATTAGGTGGTGTGAGCTGGCCCGAACGGTGCTACATCCTGAGAGGCATATAAGTCGAGTGTTGCCACTGTTATAATTGGTACATAATTATTATTCCATATTTAATAAGTTTTCTTGTTTCGTTTCAGAGCAAATTGCGGCTTACACCAAAGATCCGGATCAGGACACAAAGAAATTACTAAAGACAACTCTGGCCCCAGAGAAAATGATCGACAATAAGCGATCGTTGATTAAGAAGGAGGTGCGCAAGGAGATAAAGGCAGAGTCAGCTCGCTCTGGGGCATTGAGTACTAAGACGGCCAATAGGTATCCTAGAACATTCTATTGGAGTACAAGATAATTACATGCATATTATTATTTTGATATATATTTATTATCATGTGTAGGTGTGTGTTATATTCTAACTCTCAACAGCTGGTTGGATATATCTGGAACTTTGTCTATTTCTTATTCAAGTGAAATTATTTGCTTCCATGTAGTACTATCTATTACTAGCAATATTTTATAGTATTATAGGTATTAGGTAAATGTGATAGGTGATGATTATTGAGAGATCTTTGTAGGCAAGAATATAGTGAGAATCTGGCCTTGGAATATGAATAGCTACATCACTATTCATATTATATGACTGCCAAGTATTTAGCGTTTGGTATCATCGCTTGTGGTAGGGAGCTATTGCGAATTTTTAGTTAGTTTATTTTTAATGTTTATTGTTTGTAACAATCCTTGTATTCATTTGTACTTGCTATGAAATATTGTTTAGAAGGAATGTTCAAGAATGAATTGGTATTCGTAGAGGCATAAGGCATTAGCCTGAGAATGAAGTTTGGGGCATTTTTAAATATATTTGAAAGAACATTAATTCGCATTATCAAAAAATAACATATTATTAATTATTTATTTATGATTTTGCTCCGCGATTGTTATGAGATAGTCCGTGTATTGCTGCAATTTTGTTTTCGACAATTTTGGTGTATTATTTAAACAAAAATATGTGTAAAAAAAAATTAACACACTTATTATAGAAAGAAGGAGTGCAGTATGATATCATTTTTTTTTAATAAAGTTACGTTAAATCAATAACAAAGTCACACACACCACCACGATTTTACAATCACGTGTCAAAAGATGAAAATTTATGAAAATTTGAAATGATGCTGAATCTATTTGTTCAATGTTAATTCGTTTAACGCCATCTTTATTTTAAATACAAACAACATAATGTCAGATACTAACTAACAATTCTGGGATTTAGCAATGGACAAACAGTACAAACTACAATTATTACTATGAATATTAATATTATGTATTAGACTAGTAAAAAATAATCCTACAATGTTATAGCTTAATGCGAAATATTTATATTGAGAGTGTATGTTGCATCTCGCGAAGTCTATTGTATCGATTGTTTATTTTATCCAATGATAGATTGATATTCTTAGCCGATGAGCTTTAAAGGTGAGGCGTTTGTAATGGATTTATTAAATCTGAACGCCCACACAAGATTAATATGTTATTTTGGTATGATATCTGATATATGCTAACAGAGATTGCATAAAATCAATATCTATATCAATCTTCGAATTGCGCCTATGTTATTTCAAGACGATTTTGGTTTAAATAATTTATTTATTCATTAATATGATGTTAGATGATTGTCTCAGTACAGTGGTACAACAAAACAATCGAGGGACCTGGGTTCGATTCCCGGGATTATTAAGCAGTTTGACAAAGCACAGTACAGGATATAATATTCATGCGAGTGACAAACACACACACACACACACAATAATTCGGTCCAGTCTAAGCCTGCCGGTCTTAGTATCTAGATGGCTTATTTTCTAGATGGTAATAGCATTGTACTTGGCGGGTTTTCCAACAGTCTACAGTCAGTCTTCTTATTCAAATACGAAATCCATCTGAGAACAAGAACCTCATGACCGTTGGTGTCAAGACTCATTTAAAAAATACGATTAACTTAGAGAAATATTTTGCATAATAATAACAGTTTGTTTTGTAGGCATTGTCTTTTAGGTCAAATTTCAATACAAAACGTTGTTGCTACTTTCATTATTAATTGGTTTGATGACATATGACGTCACTTAGCGCTAAATCAATCCTGTTCGTAGTTGAATCAGTTTTCGAGAATTCAACTTTCCTTTTCGATGAGCTTTTTTCTTCAGCTCGTTTGTGGCCTAACAACCGCGAAATCTATAAAAATCTATAGGATTGATGTATAGGATTAGGAGGAAATCTATAGCATCTGGTTTGTTACGGTCTCTTGTTTATATATATTCATTTAAACCATACATAAATAGATTAATAATCAATTGGCTTGGTTCACAGCCGCAAGCCGATCCTACAGCGTCTGCAGCGCAACCGGCGCAGGACGTCACCCACCGCGAGCGCGGTTAGCCGGCCGAAGCCGGCCACCAAGCCGGTGGAGACGCCCGCACCCGTGGCCACGCCCGCGCCCGCACCTACATGTAAGTATTGTGTGTACTAGTTGCAGCTCGCGGCGTCACGCGATTTAGGGAGAGGGTGGGGGGTTGTATAGGGACGTGGGAGGGGGGGTATGTAGAAGATCGATAGCTCGGTCCAGTTTTTCAGATGTAGTCCGGGAACTCTACGTATGTAGAAGTAGGATCGTAATTTGCTCAATCTGGTTTCTCACGTGTAGTTAGTTAATGTAGGAGGAATAAGTATGTGATATTCGTATTAGGCAGGAATTCATTCTGCGTTTACGATGTCATCGACGATCATTATTCAATATTCATTTTGTGATATAGGGATGTTGAATGCGAGGTTTCTGTGCATATCATTTTTTTTTCTTTATGTATACAGTGCTTAGTTTTGAATATCTCTACGCATTGCCAATTAGTGTCGCCTGGTGGTTCCATAAGCTACAAGTAGTTTGCCTAACTAGATTCGATCATGCAGAAAATGATGAGATTTAGAGTAGAATGAAGATTGATTGGGTATAGGAATGTTCCGATCCTTCACTCATCGTTCAAAACGTATTGACACTGAGTAATAACTACTGCTTATTTTTTTCTTTTCCATGATATTATTTTATTGCATTCAACAAACGTCATCCATACGTAATAAATGGTATTTTTGCTCCAAGACTTAGAGAAAATCTTTGATGTTATCAGTTTTAAAATAAATTTACGCATATTTATTGAATATTTTCACTTTGGTGGCATCGATACCATAGTTCCATCTAGTCCCATCTAGTTAAGGCTAGTTTTTAGAAATTAGTATTTGTTATAAGTATCTGGTATTTCGAGATTGAAACAAGAAACTAAGCCGTAACTTTCAATACTCTGTAGCTCGATCTAGCAAACATTGCTTACTTGCCCGTAAACAGAAAGAGAGACAAAAGAAATCCTCTTTACTTATATGACGAACGTATAAAATTCTACCACAGAGTACTAGATTGAACCGAAAGCCGTTAAAGCAACTTAATTCACTCAATAACTAAAAAAGAACACAAAACATTTGCAGCGAAATCCTCTACCAGAAGCTTCCAACGGTTCACCGTTAATCGAAAAACGAAAATGATTAACACATACGGCAAGTTGAAGATACCAAAGCGTAATGCGCAATTCACTGGCTCTTTATCTGATAGGCTACAATTAATCGATACTACCCCGACAGGCGAAGATCCGTACCAAATAGGCGAGGCTGAGATGAGAGAACAGTCGCCAATACAAAAACTGATGTTGAAGCCAAACAACAAGAAGAAATCTGGAAAGTTCTACGACATGCAGGACAAGATGAAGAGCCGCTTCTTGTTTAAAGACCCCTCGAAGATCATTATGGACGAGGGCGACTTGGAACTGGTCAAAACTGAGCCAGATATCGATTGGAGGATATACAACAAGAACGACAACTTTGCGTTCTTCAACGAGGGGGAGAATTTGTCCTCATCGCTGCCCTCCTTGGACGCGAATGAGTTCCAAGAGTTGTTCACGTCAGATGTCACTTTGGACAATTTAGATAGCCTGGACAACATAAACACGCTGGATTACACGCCAGTACTGCCCGATAAGTCAAAGAAAAGGGCGGGTAGAACAACCAGCTTGATGGACTTGGCCGAGGTAAGAGCTTTGATAATTGGTGACGGTAGTTGCTAAAGCGGTACCAACCATTGGGCTGTTGCGAATGTGAAGATATTTCGTTTTAGTGTTTGTTTTTGTTTGTCTAATATAAAATAATGTGATTTTTTGGCTTATAATTTGTCATCTTAGCTATGTATTGATGTAATTTTCTAAATAACAAGCTGTTACCTGTTCTTGTGCCTAACATAGATATAGTTTTAATAACGGAATGGACAATCCAACACATTTCCGCTTTCCTGTCCTTCCTTTCTGATCCCACCAAGTATGTGATATAATTCCTAAACCCAAAATAACAATTTACTCCTGTACAATAACATAGACGTTATAGTTTTACCAATACTAACACCGCTGTCTTTACCTCGTAAACTTTTTATCCCGCAAATAGCTGACCTTTAAAGCTATATAAAGCTGCAACTTCAAGTAACAAGCTTCTCGATTTCGACCTTTACCCAGTTGCCATAAAGCAATGAAGTAAACCGCATTACAATTTTTAGGAGGACGAAGAGACGGCCAAAAGAGGAGGTCAAAGCAATCGTGGTAGGAAACGTGCGTTTTCTGCTACTGGGCTAATTAAGCAGACGAAAACACAGGCAAAGGCTAGGGGCACTAAAGGTACTAATAATGTGTTTGATAATGTCGAACATGGTATAAGATGGGATCTGACCATTGTGGCTGCTTCTTGTGGTTTCTTGTATTTAAGGACTTGATGGTGTTCCTTCGAAAGAAATCTACAGGATGTCTGTATCTAAAAAAGAAACTCTTAAGTTTTAAATTGCAATATTGTTTGGGTAACAAAGCAAAACTACATTTAATGCCCTAAATTATTAAAAGGTCAAGGGGCTAAGAGGCTGGGTTCGATTCCCGATCGATAATGTATTTGTGTATTTGGCATCATAGAGAACACACTCAGCGCAATTCTGAGGTATGCGTGAGAGTAAGAGGTTTCAATGGAAGGTTCTGTCCGGGGTGCTGGAAAAAAAAACGATCTGAACTAATTTGTCTTTTCTGGCATCGCTCAGAAAGTCTATAAAACTGATCATCATCAGCCCATACATGTTCTCCCACTGCTGGGACACAGGCCTCTCATGAAGGTTCAGGCCATAATCCACCACGCTGGCCAAGTGCGGGTTGGCACATGTCGTCGAACTTTTGATTCTTGGACATGCCGGTTTCCTTACGGTGTTTCACCGTTTTATCAGTGGTGATGTTATCCACGTGTGCAGATAAATTGAAAAATCAATTTATTTTCTGCACGCTCTCCCGGTCTTGAACCCCGACTTAGCGATTTTGAAGTCCGAGTTTCTCATCACTGAGCCACCACTGCTTTTGTATGTCCACATAAGGACATGAAAGTATTTGTCCCTCTAAGGGCAAATCATTTCACCATTACTTAAAGTTCCATTTGTTTTTTTTTGTTTTGTCTTTCAGCTCGAATGGCACTTGATTATTTTAAGAAAAAGCTAACATTTAAATAAATTTATACATTTAAGTATGTACTTATTATGTATGTAATATGTTATATGTATTTATTGAATTATAAAGAAAATACGTGACATTAATATATAACACAATTATAACATATAAAAGTAAGTAAAATGTACTGGTAATTAAAGCATTCTTTGATTTTGTTTAAAGATCATGTAGAGACAATACAAGGCGATAATTCTAAATTCCTGAAGATATTGTATTAGGTTTCTTATAGAGCAATAGTCATTGTGTGAATTACATCTATTTTCTTATTTATTCAAGAAATGTGGAGTTACTATAATATGATAATGGAATACGATGGGGTCAGTTGTAACCGTATTCATTCTAGGAAAGGAGAGAGAGAAATAAGAAATACATATTATTTAATTCGGCACTCGACAGGTTAACATAGTACATCTTGTATGTATATTTTACTATTATTTAACTATACTATTTATGTATTCTAATACTATTAAATAGAATAATATCGCTAATCTCAAGAATATCAGACCTGGTTCCTGAGTGGTATAGGATATATAATATATATTTACCACGGGTTAAGCCGGGGTGGACCGCTAGTGTTATATATAAGTATTTATATAAAATACATTATTGTAAAACTCATGCATAAGTATTATAATTGTTAACAATTAACCTTTTTTAGTATTAATTATTATGTGTAAATATTAATATGTAATATTTCTCTTTATTCGTATTTGTAAAATGTCAAATAACATATTAAGTATACAGTTTATGTATTATTCAGTATATCGGTATATAAATTGAATGTATTATATTATAATTCGTTTGGTATATTTTTGTGGATATACGGAATGACATAATCGGCAATTATTCAATGGAAAATATTGATTGTAGTATATTTATCTATTTGACCGCCTCCTTGGTACAGTGGTTAACGCGTGAGCGTAGAACCGAGGGGTCCTGGGTTCGATTCCCGGTGGGGACGCACAAAAAAAAAAAAAAATGTCTCGGTCTGGCAGGACACAGAAGGCTGATCACCTACTTGTCCATAAAGAAAATCGATCAGTGAAACAGATGTATATCATCTGCCCCATACCCCACTAGGGGACACGGGACTTCACTTATATTTATCTATTCCTTTCTATAATTTATTTTTTATTCTGATTATTATTGATTAATTATAGCTCAGATATGTAAATTAATAAAAAAATTATAACCCGTGTTTTTACGGGTTTAACATGCGACCGACTGCATCAAAATGGGTAATTAACATAACAAGGGTCTCCGGCGTTCCTACAAAGGGGGGTACTACACACATGTATACAAACCGACACACCATATTCCATAATGGAATCAAATGACACCATGAATTGAAAACCCACGGAGCTAAGGAAATAACATCATCAAATTGAACACCTTCATTTTTTGAGTTTTTTTTTTAATAGCAGAGCAAGCAAAGGAGCAGATAGGCCACCTGATGCTAAGTGGTCACCACCGCCCATAAACACGTGTAACACTAGAGGTGTAACGGCTTTTTGACGGCCTTTCATTGACATAGAAGCTCTTTTCTTCGTTATATAAGTTTTATTCAGTGACATATACGAGTTAATCGGTTAAAGATATATTTTTACTTAATACACATTTTTTTTAATATCGTTATAAAGGTATTGTTTAGGCAGAATATAATAGCTTTAAACTCGTATGTTTAAAAATATGATGGTACAAAGTTACTTATAGTTTACTATAAAAGAAATGCCTTGTCTGTAGATACTTTTCATTTAAGTACACGTATTTATATTGGTATATTATCTCTCTTATTATATATACCAAGATGCCAGCAAAAGTCTGTGGCTTTTCTAATGAAATTAAAAATGGTATATTAAAGATATAGGTAATTTTTCTGTATATATTCAACCAATTTACAATGGATTTAGTCGTTTGAGAATAAGATTAGCATAAATAATATCACAGATATATAATATACCAACACAGTACAAATTTTCAGATTTATAATATTACAAAAGAAAACACTACATTTTATAATATTTCATGATATTATGATAGTTAGGATCCGCTAATCTGAACAAATAACTAGCTGTTCGCTCCGGCTTTGCCTGTGGTACATAATAGCCTATACTCAATGAAGATTCATCTTTCTAATGATGAATAAATTTTGAAACCGTCGATTATGTTACGAGTGCTGTTATAGGCTGTAGATACCACGGGCAATGCCGGGGCGAAACGCTAGTTGTTACATACTAGTGCGTATTAAGATAATAATAATAAAGTAAATGTGTGACTAATTAATAGATAAATGTATACATAAACGTAATTATGAATAGTTAATTAAAAACGTACTACTATATATTCAGAAGAGATGTTTTCACGCTATTAAGTAAATATGTTTAAAGTCCACAATAAAATGAATACATAGTTTAATGCCATCCAATATTCATTAAATTATATATACTTTCATATTTTATACGATAAATTACAAGATTATAAGAGAACCAGGGTAATAAATGTACTTTATAACGAAATAAATATTTGCCAAAGAAGAGTGTGATTCGGTTTCAACTAGGCAAATGTGTTGTAGGTTGACCAAATTTAAACGTTAGAGACTGACTAGTAGGTATATACTATAACATAACGATTGAATTTTAGACAGGAATAATAAAATAGAAGCATACGATTAATAAGGCTTAGATAATAATAAGAAGATTAATTATTATTTGCATTTATAAATTATTATTCATTTGCATTTGCTATGGGACGATTTTATTATTTTACTATTCTGTTACTATGCGTTCTGTGCGTTGAGTGAAGGAACTGTAGTCTCTACAGGAGATTTATGTGTGTGCAGTCTCATCATATGTGAATGTCTATGTGTGTCTGTATGTATATGCGTATACATGTGTGTATGTCTGCGTGTGAATGTGTGTAATACATGTCTTAAATTCTATGCTTCTAAATTTGGGTTACAATAAATAAATTGTTTACTGAAGGGATGTGAGATTGACATATGAAATTTGTATCACCATTTCACTGAATAGTAACCATTCCGTCACTAGCGCTCGTAGGGTGTCGTCAGTCGTCCTTTTTTATTTATCTTTATATTTAAATTACGAAGGCTGGTTGGATGGTTGAGAGATGATGATAAATGATGGATATAATTTCGTTAATATTTACACAAACGGTTCAGAATCATGTCAGGTGATAGTTTCATACGAATGAACATTGGACACCTATAATAGATATTTTTTTAATGTTTGAAAGAATGTATGAATGTTTCTTACTTTTTCGCACAGATACAGCTGATGGGATCTGTATGAATTTGTCTGCAGAAATTAACTATAGACTAGATTAGCGCATAGGCTTCTAACCTGGGCACCACGCTTGTGACGCCGCGGACTTATAACTAGAATATCGATTATTGTAATGTCATTCAAATTATACATTCAATTTTAACTCAAGTTAAGAAATTATTTGAAATTGATTTTGTCTGTAATTAGATTTTCAAAAGACCTTCAACTTTTATCTAACACCAAATTATGATAAAATGATCGGTGGTCTGCCTTTGTCGGTGATCATTGTCCAGCAAATGAAGTCTAGTCTTTAGTCTACTTATTTTCAAATGTAGCATTAATTTCGGACATTCATTCATTAATTTGTATATATATTAGCAAAAACACAATTGTTATAACATGTGTATAAAATAAAGCAAAACGTTGGCTAAATAGAGAAACATTAATTCGTACAGTTCTCACCAAACTTCAAGTCTCTCCGCTCTCTGCTCTGAAGTTGATGCGATTGGCGTACGTACATAATTTTATTTAAGGAAGTATTGCATTAAGAACAGTTTTACATAAAGAATACAAAGTGATGATTGGTATTTGCTTAATATTTAAGGAGGGACAACTTTGCAATCAGGCAGCGTCTCTCAGTAACTTCAGAGCGAACTGGAAGTTTTGCGCGAACTGTAACTGTGTGCACGGCATAAACTGAAAGAAGATTCTGGAGGCCCATATCGTATTCCTATTTAACGTCGGCAATCTGTTTGTAGAGTCGTAAGGTCTATCGACCATTCTTCCAAATGTGCATGGGCGGGGGTAGCGCTTACCATCCAACAGCTCCATTGCCGACTATGAAATAAAAAAATCTAAAGTTATTTCTTGCTTCCAGCGCCACTGCGCGGCAAGAAGACTCCACCTCCCGGTATCACGACGAACTCACCGTACAACACCGTAATCGGTGACCCGGACCTCACCTGGTACTTGGGCCTGGACTCGGATGTGAAACTCGACGACATCGACCCCTTGCTTGGCACTGAAATGGACTCGGTTGAGGTATTTTTTGGGTTGTTTACGATCGGTTTTGGGGGGTGTTGTTGGGCTGAGCTGGCTCAGCAGGGTTTTTCGAGTCACATAATTTTTCCGTCCTTTGTTAGTTCTATAGTATACTTCTAAGATAAAATTTGAAAAATTTACAAGAAAAGTACCATCCAAGCGGAGCCGGGGCGATCAGTAGGGATTAATTTCAATTGTACACACAGCTAACACAGCAAACGTCTCTTTACAGGTACCGCGTTGGCGCGAGAAACCATTCGTAAGTTGTTACACGTTGGAGGGAACTGAGAATGTGAATGAGAAGGCTTTTGAGAAACGTCACACTAAACTCGAAGCCGAAGAGCGCCGCCAGCTGAGGTGATATATGCTCTTACCTCCTTTGGTAGTGCGGTAGGAGATGGGAGGAGGGCTAGGGGGGGGGGGGGGACTGGGTTCGACTCCCGGTTTTTTTTTTCGGTTTATGGAACGATTAATACATTTAGATTAGTATCGAAAGTTGGTTTGATGTCGTTGTCATTATGTCGTAATATCAACTGACTTTAACCACTTATGGATGGGTCTCATCCTGTTTGATAAATGTCGAGGGGCGCTAATAGACGATACTATACAACTATGAATAGAAGAGTTATTAACAAATTTTTTATATGACATGAAAGTTGTGAATTCAAACACCGTTAACTACAGAACAGTCGGCGACAGCTGATTGTGCATCTTATATCAAACATGTTTAAGTTCAATTTTAAATGGATCAAATGCTATCATTAAATTTATATTTGTTTTGAATACATCCATCCTCATGTGTTAGTATAAATGTTTAGATTTGTTCTGTGAATACGTTTGTTGTTTTATCCTTAAACACAAGATCGCTTCAAGCTTTTTACTCTATACCTTATTCAAATCTTTTTTTTTAATTATGAAATGGAATAAATATATGGAATAATTTACTCGCAAATGTGCCGTTTCCGGTTCCCGGTTTCCGGAATTCGAAATTTGAAATGTATTTTAATAAAAATAGTATAATTACCATAAAGTTTTAATTGCGTTTACGTTACTTTTTCTCCGTTGATTCTGACTTAATATCATTGTATCTCTTACAAATAAAGGGCTAGTATATTTTTCGTGATCTGATATAAGGTAAGGGGCAAACATATTCACAAAACTTAAATGTTTTATGTGTCCATTCCACTATGAAGTCTCACGATTTCCCTTCTTTCCAATACTCATCAAAAACTAGGGCTCAGATATCATTACAGGCATCATCTAGTTCACAATTCATTAGTATAGCGAATTGCATATTCAATGTGTTCTAGTTTTATTTGTGTGTGTTTTTCCTATTGTTAGTTTAGATATATCTTCTGTCACGTTCCATTACTATGTTCCTCTTAACTTTACTATTTACAAGCTATATTTATAAACGGATAAAGGTGTGCTATATTCATACTACAATAGAAGGCGGAGTTAATACATTTTCGTATTAAATTATCAAATGCCGTCGTTATATATTACGATGATTTCAATGACATAAATATTCCCCATAAATTAATTCATATACATAGAATTTAAACTATATTCGAGTACTAGCATCTCATCGTAGATGCGTTTACAAAATAAATTAAATAATGGCAATTTATAAATTTAATTAGGAAATTAATGAGTCTTAACAGCCCTAGAACAAGTTATAAATATAGTAGGACACGTAGATTCATATTATGTTATTCAGCAATAGGTACATCGGAGATACGTGTACGATATAATACTAATAAATATTATCCCGAAAGAACTCCAAAGTCCACTTCGAAAAAAATCCCAAACATCAGTTCCCAAAGAGCAGACAATAAACCCCAAATGCAATTTTGTATGACACACGCACGGGAGATACTCGTTTAATAATAACAATGATAATTCGAGGATCCCCAAAGTCCGAAGGGCACTTCGTAAACAAGTTCCCCAACAAATGTCCCCTAACAGAGCGAACAGTAAAGGCGAAATACAATTTTAGATGGCACATGCGCCGGATAAGGGAACAGCGTCACATGGAACGGTTAAGGCAACGGCACAGGGACGCGTGGTCCAGCTCGCCCGTGTCTGCGCCCTCCGTGTACACGGTGTGGCCGCGGCCGCAGCGGGACATGAGCGAGCTGCAGATCGCGATAAACCTGCCCGTTGGCTCGTTTGGGGAGGACGTGCCAGACTTGCCCAATGCGTAAGTCGCGGCGAATGTATGGGCACTAACGTTCTGGAATACTCCTCAGCCGCGCTACTAGATTGGGCGTTTATTTCGGGCAGTCACGGTACTAGATGGGGCGTTAACTAGGGGCAGCCGCGCTACTAGATGTGGCGTTAACTAGGGGCAGCCGCGGTGCTAGATAAGGCGTTAACTATGGGCAGCCGCGTTACTAGATTAGGATATAACTGGGGGCAGGCAGGTCGTACTAGATGAGGTGTTAACTGGGGGCTGCCGCGGTACCTACTAGATTAGAAGTTATCTGGGGGCAGCCGCAGTTTTAGATTGAACGCTAACAAGTGCAGCTGCGGTACTAGATTGGCCATTAACTAGGAGCGGCCGCGGTGGCTATAAGATTAGCCATGTTACTAAAATAAGCATTTGTTATGGGCGGCTCCCAGTGTAATATTTTATATTATTTGGGTTGTATGGGTGGCCGGTTTAGTAGGACAATACACGAAAAGCACTTGAAGCAAGACGTGGCTGAGGCTGAGGATTGTGTTTCGCTGATAGAATTTGATTGCTTTAAACAATTAAACGTTTATTGTGTGTTGATACGGAAATAGAAACTGAGGTTGATGTAAATGAGGAATAGTTAGTGCTCAGATATTCGTTCCACTTTTATTAACTATCATTAATGGTTTAGTTTCTCTAATGCCGGAAGCCTAGATCCAGTTCTTTTTCAAGGTAAAGTGTATTCGTTAATAAAAATAAGAATTCGGGAATGATACACATGGTCGATCGACATGGTCTAAGGTAAAAAATTAAATTTAGGGCGAATGCGGAAATGCTGAAATTTCTTCGCAAAATATAAAGGTAACAATACATGTTTACAAAGCAAAGCAAAACTCGATCTCAATTGGGCTTTGAAAGCATGGGTTAATATATCTACTTGAGAATCGCTTCCAGACATGTGGGTATGTATATGCAGAAAGAAAGAAATAAAATGATATTAAAATAAAGAAGTACAGATAGAAATATATTTTTAATAAATTTAAACCTCGTCCATATAAGGCGTCCATTATAACTAAGAAACAAATAATAGATCTGTATATTGTATTATTATTTAACCCCATCTATCACGTTACTAAGTAAGCTAGTAATAAAGGCGAAAAACGCTACAAAATCGCATGATGCGCCCGAACTTAAACGAGCGGTATCGTTCCAAATTCAAATATCCCGCCATTTTTTAAACGCTGTCTTGTGGGTTTTCTTGTGGGGATTTTCAAAGATGTCGACAGATGTCGTTGAATCTAACGGAAAGTTTGTACTCGGTAAAATAGAGTACAGCACTGTGCGTGTCTTAGGTAGGGACCTATTTTTAATCAATTCCTAATATCGTCCTATAAACTCGAATCATTATATTTCACCTTGTGCCGCATGAAACTGACTCCCTTGTTGTGTGTGATATGGAAAACGATGAGTTTTATTCGCTATAAAAATGACTGGTGCAAAAAAAATCGTAAATTCTCGTTTTCTGTGTGTGCTTCTATTTATTTAGTAATCGTGTGTTTAGACGTACAAACGTTTTCCGTATCATATTTGCTCTTCACCTGAAATATTGTATTTCATCTAATTGCACTGCATGATATTAATCTTATAACCTGTGAAGTCCCATGTGATATAGAAAACGGAGTGTTATACGCTATAAGAAAAGAAATGCTCGAGAAAATTCCCTAAAACACCTATTTTTCTATGTAAATATCGATATTGCAATGTATTGAGAAGTAATGCGTTTTCTATATCACACTACCGTATACAAAATTGTTATATTTCGTTACTATGTACTGCATGAAGCCTTGAACCTTAATTCCATGTTACATATGTTATGGGAAAAAATCGACAGTTCCATTTTTTTTTCTAGATATATGTGTTTTACAGACGATAAACGTTACGTTACCGAAAAAAATCGCAAAAATCGGAAAAGTGCTCGTTTTGAAGGTTTAGTTACACTCCGACACGAGAATTTGATATACTAAAATATGTGTTGGTTGTAAATAAAATTCCCATATCACATTGTATATTTCACCGCCTTTTCATACTACCATAACACTAAACACTGTGCTTGAAAGTGCTTCACATTTTCTTCTCGCACTAAATTAAAATTCATTTTATGCATGATATTATTTCGTCTCAACATACAGATAAAAAATTTGACACATATTTTGTTATATTTTTACGTTTTATGATTGTTTACGCAATTCCTATGAATCATTGAAATGTATTTTCCACCGACAGGTACATGTATACGAGTATATAACTAAAAAATAATTTTCTAACGGTAAATTCGGCGCAGGCGCATGTGTTTGTACTCACAACTATTAACGATATTTTTTACATTTTTAGCTGTAATTAGGCTTGAGCTAGCTCTATTTAGGTATTTATACGTGTGATTTTATATTTTAACACATATTATATGCGTAGAAAACTAGACATATACAACTAAAAAGGGTCGCAATATGTTATGCCTATTCGAAATATATATTTTTATATTACATTATTTATTAAGTTATTTTTCATGAATTTATTGTGAAACAGTATATTATGTTACTTAGGGTTTATTTGCATAAATAAGTATGAATTTCAACAGCGGTTGAATACAATAGGCATATTATTTCTCATATTAAATGTACAGTATAAATATCATTATGTGATAAAAAACCAACTTCCGAGTCCTTAAATTTGATAAAATTTCGGATGCAACTTTAAATTGTGTATTTTGGAAAAAGACGCGTTATTGTGGCCCTTATTAGCTTCGTATTATAAATTCATTTTAGATGGCTACCTGACCATTTTAAAGTTACATATAGAAAATTATATTTTCTTAAATAATAGGATGTAAATATCCATAATATTTTCTTAGAGCATTTTAAGCATACGTCATTCAATTTATTTATGAAGTGGGCAGTTATAATGCTTGCTCATAAATAATAATAACATACGAAATACATAGTATAAAAATTTTGCAAGCTAAATAGGAAATAGTGAGTATGGTCAGCAAAGAAAGTAATATTTATATGATATATACGATATAAACATATTTTTATATTGTGTATTATAGTCTATTTAAATTTATTAGCAATATCCCTGATTACAATGGTAAATTGTGATTTTGAATTTAACGAACAAACGATTCTTATTTTGTCTTTCGTTGCTGATTGTACTCGCTCATTAAATGCCATCTCGTTCAATTGTGTCTATTCTTAATAATACGAATATTTTTTTGACGTTCACAGAGATAATTGACTAATTCTTCACTATTTTTAAATTTGAGTGAAGAGTGTTTTTACATTTACTGAATTTCTATAATGTAATGATTTTTTCATTTAAGTAGACACTAATTGTTCATAGCTAGATTTGTAAATGGAATAATTTCTATAAGTCATTATTGTTTATAAAGAAATTGATCAGTTTATACAACGATAGACGCAATATAACTTGATGTGCACTTTTAGATTTACTAACATCTTAAACTTCATATAGTAAACGATTTGTCATTGCAGCGATTACAGCGAAACCCTTGATACAATAGCCGATAATCTGTAAAGAGTTAATCAAGAGAGTTTTGTTTAAGTATTTTCTTTTAGTACTAATACATCTCGTAAGTACATACTATTAATCAAATTTTGCATGATGCACTGAAAGTTGTCGCATTAAATGATTGTCGCAATTTTCATTATGTTTTATAATAAGGATTGTTCTATGTAAGACAGAGATGAAAGATGCGGTGATGTACAACGTCTTTGTCTGGCAGCGTTATAATGCCTGTGTTAAATTTTCAAAGAGCAATGTTGTTTTGTATTTGAAACTTACGTAAACGTAATATACGATAACTTACGTTGACGTATCGTATTACGTATCTGTGATATCGAATGATGGAAAAAACGAGAAAGTTTATTTTAATTTGTAAATTTCACTGTACCATTTCTTTAGCAGTGTGCATACATGCTATTAAGAACGGAGCAGTTATCTTTTAAAACAACTTTCATCAGAATTTTTTTATGTAAGTAATAGCCAAGTGGGCAACGAGTTGTTGGCTCGTGTTATAGTAAGCGCCCTCCGCCCATGAAGGATGCAACATTTGCATAGATAGCCTCTGTAAATGCGTCGCTTGCTTTTAAATTGTTGGGATAAAAGACTGACGATGGCAATGACGGAACGGACTAGGAAGTGTGAGGATATGGACAGTTTTTAGTTTCCCTACTCGCCGTACGCAAAACAATAACATTATCATGCTTTCACGCCGATCTTTTGTGATGTGTGGCCTTCCCAGGTGCGAGCAGAATAAAATTGTTGGTTGATGATCGAAACATTATCCACTCTGTGATTAAATTTAACAGTGATATTAGGTTACATATTAATTATTAGGTTGGACTATGGTATTTGCACGTAGCACGTTAATATAGACACTTCCACGATTATAGAGAATTGCATGTTTATTGCTTTGTATATTAATAGCCATAGGTAGTTATTTTAATTTTATCGGCTCAGGTGTTCGTTTTGATATGTATTGGAGTTAGAAATGCGAGTGCAATACCTTTTATGTTATTGCTAGTTAGACAGAGCTTAGGTTTCGTTTAATTTATAAAAAAAATCATTGGATATTATTAGTGAAACAGTACATAGAGATTTATGGGCGGGAATATAGGCAATTCTCACTTCACTAGAGTCATAATCTTATAAGAATCTCAAGTAATGTTGTGTTGATAATACTTTTCTGATCTTCTGTGAACACAAAGCTTCGCAAATTTCAATAAATTTGATGCAATCTCAATAGTTTGCATCAAGTAGGTTCGCATTTTAATAACGCCTTGATGGATGTATACTAAAGGTAAGTCGTAGACTAAATGTAATACGTTATGGTTAAAGTATCATCATATTAATGAAAATGACAGTTCTCAGTTTAAAAGCAGTCGCCGGCTCTGACAACGGTACGTATGATGAATTTGTTTGTATTTAGTTACGATGCAATATATAATCTAAGAAATGACGACTCAAAGGTAAGAATACGTATAGTTGTGATGTTTTAAATTATGTTACATTACTTTATGTATAAATGGAATTAAATGGTGTATGTTATATTTTATTAAGGCTTTCAATGTTGAATGTGTATATTGTAATTTTATTTGTATCACAAAATTATCTGAAGGAAGAAATTTTATCACATTTTGGGATACGTGTGTAGCCAGAGTATGTATGTAACACGATCCTCGCTTATCAGGCTGCGTCTAATTATCGCTGTCTCTTTCCAGCACATTCAAGTTGCCATGGGTGCGAACATCAAAGGCATTGAAACGCTCCAAAAGATCTAAAACCCTGCACTAAGCACATGAAGGATATACTTCAGTCAAGACATCACAAGGCACAACCCCGTGCAGGCTCCGACACAGCGCCGTAGGAATAGAAAAGTGGTATTAGATGCGGGTAGGATAAATACAGTATGATCGAACTACCCCCATTATACGGCCTTGTATGGAGATTCGCTGATAAACAGCTTTGATTTGTAGTTTGACGTTCTTGTGATTTAAAGTTATGAATTTTTTGGCCATGACAGTTTTTAGTTTTGACTACAAAATTCATTTTTTTTTTAGTTTTTCTGTCTAATTTTTCACAAGAACTGGTGATTTTTTTACGGATATGGTTATTGATAGGGTAGATAATAGAATGTGGAAGATATACGCATTCTATTTGAATACAAACGTTAGGTACCATCCATGAAATGAAGGAACGTGAACGGAATTCAAAATTCAATACAGGACTTGAAAGCTTAAATATGACCCGCTATGTTCTTAGTGTGAAATACTAAGAAAATCGCGTCATTTTCCTTTTTTCTACACATAACACCTACTGACCAAGGTACGAAGTCACACAGAGTTAGATCACACTTGAATAAACTTTGAACGGCCAGGTGGGACTGACGTTGGACGTGTACGCTAGTGGGTCCGTGAAAATTGAGAGGCCACATAATACACAGACGAAACTTTTACTATTTGACTAGTGAATGAGCTGGTTTTATTTTCATTTTCGTGAAATTAGCTTTAAAGTAGTTTATAATATGGTTTAAATTCAGTCGATTAGATTCGGGATTTTTTTTTTCATCATCATCATCATCATCATTATCATCAGCCCATATATGTTCCCACTGCTGGGACACAGGCCTCCTATGAGGGTTCGGGCCATAATCCACCACGCTGGCCAAGTGCGGGTTGGCAGATGTCACATGTCGTCGAACTTTTAATTCATGGACATGCCGGTTTCCTCACGATGTTTTCCTTCACCGTTTAAGCAGTGGTGATGCTATCCACATGCACAGATAAATTGAAAAATCAATTTATTTCCTGCACGCTCGCCCGGTCTCGAACCCCGACTTATAGATTTTGAAGTCCGAGTTTCTCACCACTGAGCCACCACTGCTTATAATAGATTTTTTTTTTACCGATTCTTTATTATTCGCTTAAGGATGTATGTTTATTTGATTGTGTGTTGAAAACGTTATACTACAAAATTTATACAATATAATAAATCTCTAAAGTACCTCTTGGTCTAGGTGGTATTGGCGCATGGATAACCGAAACCTAATCCAACTCACCTCGATTTTTTACCTAGTCTTCTTCCAATTGCTCTACTAGTGATATTAATGCTTGTTTTGGCATTGGCAACCCAGTGCCATATTGCTTTAACCGAAATTTGTTTGATCAAATCCGAAGTATTGTTATATTCCAGCCGAAATTTTTTGTCAATTAGTGCATTGGAATGTTACATTTTAAAGGTCTTAGCGTGCGTTACTCAGAGGATGTAATTTGTTTTATGGATGTGGGGGGAGGGGGTTTTTTAGTGGCTTAACATAAAATTTGTGGTGTCGCCGCTTTTTCTCGCGTTATCTCCAAAAAAACAAACCTACAGAAACTTACTTATTATAGTGTAATACATCCAAACAATTTTTTTAATATTAGATTCTTATGAAATAAACTTCTCTTTGTTTAAAACAGCTTAATTTTTATTTTATTGAAAAAGTTGTAGACAATTCAATTTGCTACGGATTTTGTTTTGTGTTTTTATCTGTAGAATTGCTAGTTTAGGAAATAAAGTGTGAAACATAATAAACCCCCTAAGCAACTAATAAATCCCCTCCCCCCCACATCGATCAAACAAATTGCATCCTCTGAGAAACCCACGCTAAAACCTTTAAAATGTAACATTTCAATGGACTAATTGACAAATAATTTTCGGCTGAAATATAACAATATTTCGGATACAATCAAACCAATTTCGGTTAAAGCAATATGGCACGGGGTTGGCAAAACATGCATTTATATCATCAGTAGAGCAATTGTAAGAGGACTTGGTGAAAAATCGAGGTGAGGTGGAGTAGTTTTGGCACTCATGCGTCAATTCCTCCTAGACTATCTAAACATTCCATCTAACGATTCAAAATCACCTGCAATAATTCAGAATTTTGTCAAATTATCATGATTAAATAGTAATTTATTTTAAAGACAATCAATAGATCGTGTATTATTTCTGAGTGATCATACGTACGCATCTTGCGCGTGGCCCCCGACAGAGCTGGCCGAGACCGTCTATTGGTTGGTTCTGTACATGTGTGCGTGGGTCATTCATAACTTGTAGTTTTCGTAATAAAGTTTATTCTATTACAATTATAATTAATGAATTGCATGTGGTTTTATGAGAAAGAACATACGAAGGATAATATTCTATTTATTAAACTACCTATTCAAGCATTTCAATGTTTCAGTTACTTAAAGAAATATAATGAGACAGGTGTACAGATTGCGAAACTCGAAACGAAATATTGTAACTCCAATGGGCTTAAATCTAGTACAAATCATCATACAAAATTTTAAAAAATTTCCATATTATATTATTTAATATTATATCAATCCCTAGCATACTAATTTAATAAAAGCATAAAAATAATGCTTGATATACTTCTAGACTTCTAAACTGCATTTTTATATCTTAATATTGGCATTTAAATTAAAATGCATACTTTTTTTTTGTCCAACGTGCTTAAATTTGTGAAATGAGTATAATTTCAAAATTAACAACGCTACCCAAGTGGCTCATTTACTATTAAATACTGTTAGAAATTTCGTTCAATATGTGTAATCTCAATTCTCACGGACATTTATAATAATAATTACGAAGAAAAATATTCAATTTCGTAATATCCAACTGAATGATGGTCGTTTAAAATGTGACTTGGACTGACAAAGCGTGTCAAGCAAATTCTTGAGTGAAAGAAAACATGCTAACACAAAAATCACGAGTAGTATGAAAGGTCAGTTCTAAACAAAAACACTATGCACAATGCATGATGAACACACGGTAATTAACAGCTAAACAGCCATACATATTCCATACGCTTAATATACAAACGATATAATGAGAAACTGCTAATATAATGCCAAATTGAGACACAACTCACCATTGGTATTTTAGCGACACATACTTACATCAGCATACATAATATATGTTCAAGATCAAACTTTTAATTTATGTGTTATTCCCTAAAAGTATCTAAAATGATAACAATTAAATATACAAATGCATTTAAATAATGAACTGGCAACTCTAGCCGTGCTTAAAAGACGATTCGAGTGAAAAGTTTATTAGGATAAATTAATTTTATAAATTATGATTTAATCATTTATCTATTCTCGAAGTACCTATATCTGAATTTTCAATATGAATTGAACTTTTTTTTTAAAACATTTTTCATACACCAGTTTCATAAACCACACGTAGTTTTGTATATTTTCTCTCGATATGATTTTGTTTTGAGGGGCTATTTCTCCGTCATAAAGGTACTACACACAGCATTCGTTTTTGGTGTTTTAAAAAACCTTTCAAATGTAAATTTTGCCATCGTGCGGACACACCATTTTTATGGTTTCATATTTATTTATTAATATGATACATTTAATGTTTTCAAAATGTATGTCGATAGCACGTAGTCGTCGTATTTAACAAATCTAATTCGTAATTTAAAATGTATTGTTGTAAATGTAATTTTAATCCTATTATCTCTGTAAATAAGGTACTGTATTGTGAGTATATGTTGTATAATAAGTTGAGGCGTAATTTAATATTTTTTTGATGTTTTTTTTTTTCTATAATTTGAGTTTAATATTATGTAAAGTTGATGACTTTTTGGGGCATTAAAAGCCCCGGAATGTTTCAATAGATCATAGAGCAAAATATGTTAGATTTTTCAAAGGATTTGTAACTTGAATCAGAATCATTCTTACCCAAAATGGCTGAAAATTTACACGATTATTTCGTTTTTTTTTTTATTCAATTATAATCCGACACCTAAATTATTTCCATTACGATTAGTATTTGTAGAAATTTTAGATAAAACACAGTTCAAATCTTAGACTTAGAGATTATATTTCTTAGTCGGGGTACGTACACGTTTCGTAAAATCGTATGTACGAGTTTTATCGTATTACTTTAACGTTTTATTACGTTAATTATTCTTTAACTGTCTGGCGCATGATTTTACATGTAAAAAACAAGTAAATTCAAACTAAAATATGTTTTAAATTTAGTTCAAAGCTCGTAATTATAGAAATTATTCTGATTACGTTTTCGTTCGATCGTAAATTAGGTATGATCTATTTAACAGTCGTCTAAGTATTGTTTTATATTGTTGGTCTATTTAGTATTGTATAACTCCAATATTTGTCAATGTAAATATTCAATTTCGCTAAATTTAAAATCGATGTTATTAAGCCCATTTGTTGCACTAACTGGTTATGTCAAGATCTCATTATTATTATTATTATTCGGGAAGCATAATTTTAGCATAATAGTTATAGTTTGTAAGTGTGTTAGTGTAAGTGTTTTGACTCCGCTAAAGCGGTACGCATTCTTTCCCTTTGGTTGAACGACTAGCCTGAAGGAAGTTTTTAAATATTACATTTCAAATTATTGATGCATGGTAGTTATAATTGTGTATATATTTCATTCAATTAAATCTCAAAAGGTTAGTTTTAGATGTGGTTGTTATAGCTAAGTATAGAATTTTCTCATTGTTGAAATAAATCAAAAAAATTGTGTTTACAGATCATTCGTATCCATGAAATTCTAATTTCAATAAATATTTCTTTTATTACTTTCGTATTCGAAATAAAAAATATATAAGTAAGCGTGTAACGTACCTATTATAATTTTGAAATATATCTGTATTAAAATCTGCGATCTATATAAATCTATATGAGTTCTGAAAGTTTATTTCGTAGATATTTGCAAATGAATTTAAGTAGGTAATGTAATTTGAGTAGGTAAAGATTAGTTATGTTTTGTTCAACTACTTAAAATTGCCAAATATTTCTTCAGGCTCGTTGTGTCATCCCGCTGTCGATTATATTAAAGTTATATAAAGACTGTCTATAATTTTACTAGTTGCTTATACATTTTCATTGTGATGCGTCGTAGGTTAAATATAACTACCGATTATTCTATTAAGTATTGATATCAAGGTATGTAGTCGTTAATGTATCCTTGTAGTAACTGTGTAACCTGTCTTTTATCGTAAATATTGTATTGTATAGGAATTATGAAAAGTAGTGTTATTTCGTCAGAATAAGGTTGAAAATTTCCCATCGTTTTCAGTTCAATATAAATGAGATTTCTCTTTGATAATGTTGCCGAAGTGTTATTGGTTTAGTGCAAGTTGTTAAGGAATTCTGATCTAATTTAAGTAATTATCAATATTAATTTGGCTCAAAACTGTTTCTATATTTGGTAAAAATTAACCTTATACATGGATTGTTAAGAAAAATCTTTCTTATACTATGTTATTGATGCAGTCGGCTCTATCCGCTTTAATTTCCTTTGTATCTGTTTTTTAGTCATTGTTTAATAGAAGATAATTGTAATAATGTTTCGTAGATGTTTAACAATACAAAAATGTAAGTCGATGTATAGTGTACCTTAACTTTCCAAAATTTTTAACCTTATTTCGGTGATTCATGTGATACTTCAGGCTAAGTTGTGTAATTATATGGAATTAAAGGCCTTCGATTCTAGAAATATGTATTTTATTTTCGCAATTAGAAATTTCTTACACAAATAATCTCTTTTCGAAGTCATTTTCAAATAACACTGAACTGGATGAAAACTATTTATACCATCTATGTCATTCTAAGGCAAGCGAAGCCGCGGGTGGGAAACTAGATATAAAATACCTTTCGTTTGAAAAATGTACGCATTTATAGTGACATTAAAAAGAACTCGTTTACGATCAGGGTAATCAATGCAGCTGTTAAGTATCTTATACGGAAACAAAATAAATATATCCTTAAAAACAACTCGGAGAGAAAAGTTACAAAACTCTTACGTAGGCGATATATAGGAACTAAGATTGTCAGCGGCGCATAGCCACATAAAAATAAAACAACATTTTAAAATATTTTTTTAATGCCAAAATAAATCGAACACTAACGCATACCTACAGCATTTCAAAGAAACGTTTTAATGGCCGTCAGGAATACTATCGTGAACAAATTAAGTTTAAAATGTAAGAACTAAAAACTAAATGCTGGATTTTCAAAATCAACTTCCATTTGGAGGTCGAAAATTAAAACTAAAATTATCAAATACATAATTAGTAATATCGATAACTACAAAACGAAACGGTAACATTGTGTAGTCGATACATATGCTATTCAATCTACTCATCTGCATAAAGATTTGACAAAATTGTAGTTAAATCATTTATATAAATGATACGATACGTACGTACGTATAGACGAATATCCTTACAAACTTTCGCATTTCTAATATTAGTAGGATCTACCAATACTCGTTCATATCAATGATTCAAATGTAATTTTATACTATATAAAAATATACGTAAGGGGTTAGATATATATACGAGTTGTAACATCAAAATGTGAGTTGATTTTAAAAACTCAACAGCATAACGTGAACTAAATTAATATTTTATACAAAGTAAAAAAAAACTAGACAGTATAAACATAAAACACCAGCACACCATTCTGATAAAAACCTCCTCAATGGTAAAAACGACGAAGTATTAAACTTTCAGATACAAAGAACAATGGCAGACTTCAATACTTGAAATGAATTGAGAAGAATAGGTAGTGTCTTATATGTGAGAAATATCCAAAAATGAATAACTTAATAAAAAAAAAATCTAGAGAATGCTACGAAAAGATATTTAGAATTCAAAAAAAAAAAAACATTTTAAAAGTTACTTTTCCGAGAATCATGCGTCTCTTGTCTATCTGAACGGAGTTAGTTCAGTAACTTCTCGACACAATTAAAGCATTCAATTTTATTTTTTATCGTCAATAATAAAAGTAAAATAGAAATAAGATTATTAATAATAATCTAAACTGCTTTCATATTGCAAGAACTAGACCAATTTTAAATGGGACCACACGGGAGGCACCAGCTTTCAAATAAAACAAGAATTAACAAAATTGATTCACCCAGTAAAAACACAAGAGATACAGTCGATTTGGGAAACACCTAATTTTTTGAAGTCGGGTAAAAAAACCATAAACGAAAAGTGTATGAGCATCATTGATATCTCGCTAAACACACTATATTTTTATTGTAGTCATTGTAGCCATAACATTTAAGAAAGTTCTCGAACTAATCTCTATATTATTAATATGTTGGATAGTATAGTTATAAGTCACATTAACTCATTCTAAAAATGATTTGAATTCCTTAATGTTCTCACAGATAATAAAAAAAACAATGATTTAGTATATTGGCAACACTCGACTAGTATAGAAATAATAGTTATTTCATATTAATTACAAAAATGAATCCAGATTTTCAATTCTGCCATTGTTCTTTTTAATTAAAAAAAAAATTACATTAGATGAATATAATCAAATGAATTTTCATTAGTTTACAATAAAAATAATAAGCACATTCAAATATTTAATTACTAATTGCAATAAAAGTGCAAAATTAAAGATAATTATAACTATTAACACTATGGCAGCTACATTGGGCCACAACGTGCCCAAGAACATAAAATACAAAACGACAATAAATTTGAGACCATATCCTCACTTCTTGTGAAACATCGTAAAATAAAGTTAGTTATTTGGTTTTATTTTTCAAGAAATCCCATAAATTTAATTTTCTACCCTCGGTAAACTTGTAAAAAAAAAAATTAAGATACAAGTCGATTCGTCCGATGATAATATTACAATAACGCACGATACAAATAAAATAGGAATTATAGCAACATTGGAGACAATTTGAGATTTTGCAGATGTTTGTCCGGTTTGGGCCACTTAAATTCAGTGCTTATAGCATTGTGAATAAGGGAGGTATTTTATTGCTAAATTTTTTTAATTGAACAGATCATTTATAAAACCTTAAAATAAAGTAGCATATTAATATAAACATAATTCAATAAATTGTAATTCATATCCAATTGCATTTATGACCTTTTTACTATCATACATAACAAACAATAATAATAATAATTATTGTATTCTGTCCGACTTAAATGTCAAAGACCAAAACTTTATGCTCTCTTCTTTATGAAGAAACTAGACACTATATATTAAATTTCATTTAAGCTATTAAACATTGAATGGAGGTAATATACTATGAATACATTAACCTTTTTATTATATAAATAACTGTCAAAAATTCATAAAACATTTAATTAAAAAACATTACAAACATGAAATATTATCAATATGTAAAGCACCTTCACCATCACGTCACTATAACTAACATTGCTTCTCTGTAAATGTATGTTTTATTAATTATATTTAACAAACAAACAATTTAAAATGGCAGAATTCCAGAAGCCAAAGCACACATACAGTTGCCATTTTTATTATATCAACATAGATAGAAATACAGATAAAAAGTACATATAATATATCTATAAATTTTTAAACTAGCAACACCGACTTAATCATAACTTTGGCGCCATAACATGACAATAAATTTTGAATTATGAACTAAATCTATCAATAAAATCTATGTAAAAAATTATTGCTATCATATAACAGATATTTAGTTCGATACATTTGAGTCGAGGCACATACATATATTTTCGTCCCAAATTTGGGACACGAACCAAGTATAACCTATAAACTGCATACACTACGTTTTAGAATTACGATGTGCTTTTAGCATTACTTAAATATTAATACTTTACTTATATATTTTTAAAAAGCGTCGAAAATAAAATTGCCAAACCACACTGCTATCTATGCAATTGCAATTCCATATAAAAATACAATAAGAAAAAATTACGTTAAATACTGGATTTGCGAAATAGCACTTTTAATGAATATTAATAAAGTTCAAAATTGATTAAATCGCAGTTTGTTCTGTGCTAACTTCAACTAGAACTAAATTCCAACTGCTAGCGATTCTAACACATTTATATCGCACCATAAAGTTATATGTTTTGTTAGACAAGGACAGTTGTATACATCCATCTCTGGTATGATGCACGAAGCAGATATAATACAAGCAAGTGCTGAGAATCTACAAGTGGAAATATGAAAAAAACATGTGGGTATGATATTACCAGTAGGAAAATGGATAATCTAGCCGTAGAGTTTAACTTCGGTTTCCACGCAGTTCTTGAATAGGTCATCTACACCTTTCAGCGATTTGTCTTTATCGTTATGATGTATAAGCTCTTCGATCTCATTGAGGCAGCCTTGTTCTATTTCCTGGAGGACTTTAGTTATTTTCTCGTCCTTTGCTGCTAGCACGTGCTTCATATGCAGTGCGTAGAGTTGATGCTCCCGGTTGGGCTGAAATATAACGTTATTTTTGACTTATAGATTTGTTTACCGTGGATTATCTTATAAATGTGGAAGTTGCTCTGTGTGTCTCTTCACGCCTAAACCACTGAACCGATTTGAATGATATTTGATACGGAGATAGTTTGAGACCCTAGAACAGGATATGGGATAGATAGATAGTTATAGAATAAATTATGAAGCTCTTTGTATTGATATCTTCTTATAATATGTCATTTTATCACATTTTTTTTCGAAATTTCGATAAAATCTGCCAGCGCGATAGACCTAAATGCAAATCAATAAATTTGCTATAAGATTACCCATAACGAAAGTTCAATTATGAAGTATTATAATTGGTTAATTTCGTAAAATACATCCAAATAAAAATACATAGATGACAAAATAAATAAATTATTCTGCACCAAAAAAATATATATATAATCAATTTCCATAGTTAGAACAGCTCACTTAAACTTATGCTCACCTTTTTAGGGCTCACAGTATGCGGGGATATAACAGCATTGGGGGTGAAAACAAACGGTTTGAAATAGGACACGCTCGGATCGGGGGTGGCTGTGAACCAGTGCACCGACATGCCCTCTGACGAGATTGACGATACCTGGGAATACAAAGAGACAGTTTTAAGACCACAGTTTATTATATAAAAATATAAAACTTAGCGTATCTTGTATATCATTGGTCCTTTTAGTTTTATGTATGTACTTTTTCTTAATTTCCAAGACCCTACCTTTGTTATAATATATATTTTGCCCTTTGCCCAAAGGTTGCATGGCGGCCTTATGCAATAGTTTTAAGCTATATTTACATTATTAAATCTGTTTTGTATTTTTCTTAAGAATAAACAAATAAATATATATAAAAACCAGTAGACCGACCCGTCTTCAACCGTTACACATATTATAAACCTTACTAGCTGAAACCGGCGGCGGCGCATGGTACCCGGCTAAACTGTAGCCTACGTTTTAATCCAGACCATAACCAAACATCATACAGATCCTAATAGAGGCCTTTGCGTGAAAGAGTAACAAACATCCATATAATCTTACGAATAAACCTTCGCCTTTATTAATTGGATAGTACTCAGAGATCACGCTCGTTTCTAACAGTGATAACAAAGTAACTATATAGATACTGCATAGTAAACTATGACGTGAATAGATACATGAATGAGACGAGTTTTTTATATCGTCACACCCCTGCGTAAGAAAAGCGTCATTATGTGACAACAGCTTTCCTTATGACACTGCTGACGTCAATTCCACTATCTTAGAAGCGTTTCGTATTGACCTTTCCCGTCTCTTATTACGTCGTGTTATGTTATTTACGTAACAAATAAATACCCATATTATTAATTTATAGATTAAAGCATTACGCATATGAAATGAAGGGCAATTTTACGCATTAAATAATTGGGAATTGTTAAATTTACATCCTCTGTAGAATTTGGAACAGGTAATTGGTTTTAATTAATTATTTTTCTAGCCATACATGCCGTCTTTATATAGGAAAATGTTTTACAAACCGGTCTTTGTCTTTAAACTGGAAGATAACTTACTTAACTTTAATGTGATCGGAAATTATTTTTTTGTTATCCGATGTAAATTTTGAGCGAATTATAAATTTAGATTTTCTCATGGATAAGTTGTGTTATGGCTTAAATGCTGAGCGCTGTAGAATTTGAAAGTTTTTTTTGTTTTTTCCATTCCTACACCTGTCCGTCTGTCTGCCACTAGGCTCAATTTTATTAACGATTGATAGTGAGTATAAATAAATAAATAGTGAAACAACTTAAAATTCCAAGTCAGTGTATTACTGTTGCTACTATAACAACAAAATATAATAAAACTCGAAGTTAAACAACGGTCAGTACGGTCATAAATTGGATGGGTGACCAATGTGCATTTGCGCTTATCAGATTCGCCTGCGCAGTAAACTGCCCTGAGCATAGGTCTAGACACTAAAGCATTCATACCCAATCTTACCTAACATATTATTAATTAGACATAGTGAAATTTTTGTCTTACTAACGAATGGCAAAAGGTGGTTATGCGACTGTAAGCGCTGTTGCAAAATTCATAAGGTTGCAAACCGCAAAACATATTATAAAAAGTGTCAAACTTCTGTACTAATCATCATCATCAGCCCATATATGTTCCCACAGCTTAGGAAACTGGCCTCCTATAAAGTTTTAGACAAGAATACACCACGCTGGCCAAGTGCGAATTGGCAGATGTCACAATATGTCGTCGAACTAACTCTTCTGCTGTGAAGTTAAAACACACTTGATTGTTGTTTTTTTTTCATACCTGACTCCCCTGCGTAGGAAAAGTGTCGTCAACGGAGCGACAAATGCAACTGTCCTTATGGCGCAGTACTTTGAACATGTCTCTGACATCGAAGGTCTTGTTGGCGGACAGCTCGGAGAGCAGCCTCTCGCCTTCCGCCTGACGCTTCTCGTCGCCGCCGGACGAGAACGCGGACGTGAAGTCGAATTTACCCTGGAATGTCGTTTCATCGGTTTTTGCCCATTGCTGCTTAGAAAAATGAAGTAGGAACAGTCTAACGTTCCTTGTTGGTCGTTTGTCGTGTGTCTTGTTGTTTAAATAAATCCGGGGTAAAGATAAATTTACTTTAACTTAACGATCTGTTTCATTTTCGGTATTATGGTTAGGAAAATAAAGCAATGATATATATTTGTATTTTGACATTAATTGATTGCATATCTGATTCGATTTTTGTAGGATTTTTACAGCTGAAACCCGTTGTCGTCAGAACGCGGTTTCTTTAGCTAGAACTACTTGTAACTAAATGTATTATAACTAGTTCTAACTGACGGACAAACGCGCTCAGAACTAAAATGTGATATATTCGCTCAATAATACTATCCTTTAAAGCTTACACGAAACATGATATAATCCGAAATTAAACTCTACTGTCACTACACTGTAATTTGAAGCCAGTGGCGTTTGTTGAGTTTTAAGAAAAAACCCTTTAAGCCTTCATTTTTCATGAGTTCCCACCGCAAGGAAACTGGCTTTCAAAACACAGACGAAAATCGACGTCAACCTTAAAACACCCCTCTTTTTGCGTCGAATGTTAAAAATGGTTAATTTCAAATCAATTCTCCTTCACTATAGCTAGTGTTACATACTGTATAATATAGACAGTACCTACATTGAGGAACGCGTAATGCGTATTGTCCATTCACGTATGGTCTAAATTAAGCAATTATTAAGTACTTTATAAACAAAACTGACGCGTCGCGGAAAATATTTGTGATGAAGTCACATTGGAATAGCCTGATAAAAGTGAGTAATCAGTGGTCTCCTTAGCTAGGATTATAGTTATTCAAATGAACTTATCGCGAATCTATGAGGAAAAAATTATAATACATTGTATGCAGTTCCTGGAAACATTGTATAGACAGATAACCTATGCTAAGAATAGGAAAAGTGCATTTAGCACAATGCATGCCGTTGTTATTGGGCATACAAAGAGTCTATATTTATATAATTTATACCTATCTGCGATACACGGCTTCCGCCTTTCAATCATCATTGCCAATTCTCGGCAAAATCTGTTAAGGGTCGTGAAAGACTAACAACATAATTTTAATTACTTTAAAATGCGTAGAAGCTCATTCCGTTTATTACATTGGAAGGAAGAAGGACATCGTTACTAAAAATATAAAGCTGAATGGCTTGTTTGTTCTACTGGACCGATTTCGAAAATGCTTTCACCGTCTTCTTTTCCAACGGGATATGTAAGGGATCCCTGAGTAATATAGGGCCTGTAGCATTCAGGGATTACGTACATAAATAGAACATAATATCTCATTCATAACAATATATACTACTAGCTGCACCCGGCAAACGCTGTTCTGCCTTACTCTTATCGTTTAGTGGTATGAAAAATAGATGTTAGCCGATTCTCAGACCTACCCAATATGCTTACCAAATTTCAGAGGAATCGGTCAAGCCGTTTCGGAGGAGTATAGAGACTAACATTGTGACACGAGAATTTTATATATAAGATTAGTTTATTGTGAACTAAAGATATATATTTTGTAACATAATTTAATATTTAGACTAAAATGAATCAAGGTTAAGATTCTTATTATGGCAAATAAGTTAGCAAATCGTACTCATTGTTAATACAATTAAGACCAATAGTGATATCAAATACCTTGCCATCCCAGACACCCATCTTCTCGGCGATCTCAAACAGATTCTCCGAGTGCTTGTCGATTTTCGACTTTATAGTCAGCCCATTCGATATGTTCCTGTATCCAGTCTCTATTCTCTCGGCGGCCCACAGTTTCCCACTGGTTTCCAGAACCCAGGCCTCTTTGGGATCAGCTATAAGATAGGAATTGTGATAGAAATGACTATCATCGAATTCCGAGCACGGCCCACCTTGGCCGTACTTTTCTAGAAGCGACGTGATCACATCCAACGCCTCTTCTGCTGTGTTACCTCTTTCTAAACCCAGCCTGTAAAGATAAATCTTATTATTATTCAGTTTGTTGGATACGTACCGCATATACTAGGCATAATAAATGTAATTGACATACGTAAGGGTATCGTATTACCATGTTTAACGAATACTAGCTCCAACAATGAAATATTAAATTAAGGAGATACATATTTTACATTAAAACCAAATCATGTAATGGAACCGGTATTTATCCGAAATAACTGGAACTATAATGAAGTGAAAGTGGTTTTATTTAAAAGTAGTTAGACTGCAGTTCAATTAAGAACAATACTCATACCTTATAAGGTATTATAAGATACTAGCTGCGCCTCGCGGTTTTACCCGCGTAAGTCCATAACCCGTAAGAATAGCGGAATAAAAAGTTGCCTATATGCTATTCCAGTTCCAGTCCAACTGTCTACGTACCAAATTTCATTGCAATCGGTTCAGTAGTTTTTGCGTGAAAGAGCAACAAACACATACACATCCTTACAAACTTTCGCATTTATAATATTAGTAGGATAGGAAAGTAGGATTTGTAGGATAGGATAAAGCGTAACAACACAAAGTAGAAAAGCAGCAGCGTAAATGGATCGGCCAGGAGTAGCGTAGTATGTGTAATGACAGCACAAGCCAATTTAAGGTAACACTCGCAAATTTGATTTCAAGATAGTCAGTGTTCAAACTTATACTAAGTCACAGCTAGATAAAGAGAATTGAATTAGAGGGTCTAAGGGCTAATTAAGAAAGTCTCGTTACGGGAAGTCCTTACCCAGATAGTACATAAAGAAAATAGATCAGTGAAACAAATGTAGAAAGCTGATCCCTATACGGGACGTAGGGTTCATCCCTTTAGGCGTCTTCCCTCATGAGGGAAAAGTTGACTACTCTCTGAGCAAAATGTTGTTTTTGCGGTTTGTTTATCTTCGCAATGAATAAATTTCAGAATTGTTATTTACACTCGCCGCTATATCAACAGCTGCATTAAGTTAATTTGTCTATAATAATATTATGAAGAACAAAAAATTTAAAAAAATTGTGACGCTGTATGGGTAATTCCTGTATCTACGAACATACTTGTTTCAAAAAAATATTTACGCGCTATTTTCAGCCGACTTCAAAAATGATGGTAAACAATTCGACTGTATTTTTGTCTGTCTGTTACCTCATAATTTTTTACTGGGTGAGCTGATTTTTATGATTCTTTTTTATTTAAAAGCTGGTGCCTGCCATGTGGTAAATATACTACGATACGTGACCTTTGTGAAATATAATTTATTGATACAATTTATACGTGATTGAACGTATTGTTATTTCTTTGCAAAATAATGTTTACGATATTAAAATGACCTCCTTAACACGGTATAAAGATATTCATATATTATAATATAATAATATTAATTTCGCTTTGGCAAAAGGTGAGCATTGCTTTAGTTTTCTTAACTATTCATTCTAGTTATAAGGAAACCAGTGCAGCATTAGTAGCAAATTGAATACTTGGATGTAATTTTCTCACTTTAATAACATATTAAATAAATTATCATTAGCTGACGCAAGCACATTTATCTTTATAGAATCGAGAAAAAGTACACATATTTGCTTTAGTAACGTGACTTTTATTATTATTTCGTCATAGATTACAAAGATTCGTAAGTTAACAAAAATTAAGGCATTCGGCCCGCACAAAACTTACAAGTTTTCGTATGTGGTTTTGCCCTTCAATCATCCTGCATTTTAAAACTGTACATTGCAGTTTAAAAAATGCATTCAATATTCCGCGTTTTGTGGAAAAGAGCAAGAATAATTCATATTAATACAAACATCCGGGATAATATTTTTTGTCATTATAAAGTATACGGAAATTTCGCCATAGTATATCGCAAAAAAATAGACAGAAAAACTTTTATTTACACAAATATAACAGCTCTGATTGCAATCATAAACACAAAAAATCATCACATGTCCCCATCCATAAACTAAATATAAAAAAAAACAAAAATCATCACAAAGCATGAAATATACGCCAGCTTTCCACTCACCTCACGAGATCCATGCCCAAAAGCCGCTTCTGTCTCGCGTCCCCCTCCCCCTCGTTGTTGTTGGTCCACACCGCCTCGTTGCCAATAGCAACGCTCTTGCTATTCGCCCCCATTTCCGCCCCCCACATCCACGCGGGCTTGCTGAGTATCACGTCGTTTATTGGTTCGGAACTCTCGGATATCGTTATGTAGGTACACTGAAAGGTGGAATACAATTGGTATGTATGTATGAAAACATTTTGTATTTTTAGTCCACAGTTAATCACGTTTGTAAGTTAGTTCATGCTCTTTTAAACAGTTTAATGGGAAGAGTAAAATTAAATCGTAATAATAATTTAAAAAAATTATCTCTAATTTGTAAATGAATAACTGATCAAGTAACTATGAGGGTTTCAAACGGAAAAATGAAAATTTTCTAGTGTATGAATTAAACTTTTTACTCAGCCGTAAGAAAATTTTATCCAATTGTTAATTCTTTTTCAAGTATAGATATGAAATTTGTTTAACTTGCTATCATAAAAAAATAATAAATGTGCCAAGTACAACAAATTTATTACATGCAGAAACATTAATTTAGCTTACAAAGTTTCCTATGAACCGAGATAAAAGGGTTCCATGTAACATACAGATTAGTAGACAGTTTACAGATAGGTCATATACAGCAATGCAAGGTTTAGAATTACACAACACAACACTTCATGTGTGGGTGGTATTCTTAAGGTACATAGCATATTTACGGCTCTTATTATGAATGCAATAAGGTTTATTTTATAATGCAATAATTCATTTAAATATTTGACGATACTGCAACTATGCAATGATATTTCTCTTTCAAATTAAGATCTGTTTCCTGGCTCTAAAGCTGGTAGGATATTGGTTAAACCACATCATATTATTGTATTTCAAACAGGATTTAAGACTATTAACAGTGGCTTCATTGTCAGGACCTCAACTTCAATTGATAGTATGGGGTTTGGAATTTTACTTGTACAAATATGTTTTGCATGTAGCTGAGTGCAGTGAATAGATAGTTAATAATAACATATGAACAATGTAATGATAAGATTTTTTTTATTACAATATATTTGAGAGTACATTGAACAGGTTTTTAAGACCAATAATTTCTGAGAGCAGTGGTGTATTTACATGAAAGAAATTCGAAACAAAGGAAAATATTAAAGTAAATAATATATAATCTAAATCATGGTATAATAGAGAAATGAGCTTTGGGAATAACAAATTTAATATTTAATTTGAAACAGAGAATAGAATAATTATATTATAAGAATTGCTGAGGCAACATGCAAGATATAATTTTATTACTTTTTTATTCTTCACTAATGATGTACTGTTATTGAATACATCTACTCAAACAATAAATACATATTAAAGTGATGGTAAAAAATTTATAGGCAATTGTTAAAATTTACACGCCAAATTGCTATATCGTCGTTTACAATATTTGTATAGTTATATTATTTACGCGTAACATATTTGGAAATACCCTAATACAGTTTTATATTTACTTCCTTGAAGTATTTCTATAACAAAGATGACGTAAAAATAGCGCACTTACGTATCTAGACATTCAGAACATAATTGCGATCATTAAAATCTAGATACCAAATAATGAGTTTTCATTTTTTTTGTAAATGCAATAAATAATGTTCTTTATGTACCGGATATTTTCTTTCTTCATTATTTTAGTCAACGTCAAAGACATTTACGTTTTGTCGAAGAATTAACACTATAACAAGTTATCAATTAACGTTACTTACCCTCAATGTTGATTCACGAATTCTATCTTTTACAAAAATCACTTCTTGGACTTCGTTCTGTGGCCGATCGGAATTTTTTCCAAATATTACAGTATTGTTTTTGGTGAAAGGCGGCAGGACTACGAAGGTATCGCACGAGCGCGGAAAATACATATTTTGATTTTTTTATACTAAACTGTTTATTTATTTTTCAATAAAAGAACCGCACGCTCACACTGAATGCCGACCGATACACGAATGTTAACGTCAAAATTGACAGATGAGTTTTGAAAATTGAAATGCGAATGACAGTCAGTGATGCTAGTGTTACAAGCGTTCAATAAAAGTGTTGCTTATCAGTAGCGTAATGTCAAATACATATTATTTTGAATAAAGGCTTGCAATTTTGGTAACATAATTTTTTTTTAATTTGTTTCTTATGAATACAGTATTCTATTTAGAATATGTAACTGCCATAACAATTTATTAATGAAATGCAATAAAAGGGCGTGTGGCTTGCCCTCCGAAAAAATTTACAGTTGTCATTCATGACACATTTTTAAAATAACGCTATATAGCAAAATTTAATATTTATAAGTTAAAAGTGATTCGAATGCGCATTATAATGGACCTTTGCATAGGAATGAGGTGTTCCCCGCGATAAAAAATAGATGTTCATGTTACTTTCAGGAAGCTGGCTCCTAACTATCCCCAGACACTAAAAACATAATATGTATGTTTTAATCACTACGTTGCGACGTAAAGAAGGACAAGCAAACAAACTTTCGCATTAATAATAATAATATTAATGAGGATTACGGGAACACGATTCGCGTACATTAAATATCAAAAGGTATGTTAACGAGGAATCCATTTCAGCTTTCGCTGCATCAAGCCAAAAATAATTGAGGCTTTTACAATTTTCTTCGTTAATAATAAATTGTGCAGTGGACGATTTGCAGTAGATCGATACTTTGAATCTGCGTGCCTATTGGACGCCAGTAATTTTAAATTGCCTATTAATTAATAATTATTTATATGTCCAGCAGTAATATAGTTGACTATATTTTGAACTCGATTAATGCTAGACAGAGTCAGGTACTTACCTAATTCCAATTGATTGCATACTTGTTTACCTATTAATCGTTAAAAGGTAATTTCAGAGTACTTATACAACGTAACGTAACACAAGTTTATAACAATAGGTAAATAGATATCTAGTAAATGAAGAAAAAATCAAGATAAATGTGTTAGACCTTAATTTTATCTTCCTTGTCCAAGTCTTCATCATTATCAAATCAGCCTGCCTTTTTAGCATATCAGCTGATCACCCATTTCCATATATTTGTTCAGTAATTTCTGTTTTCAGATAAAATATTTTTTTAATAAATCAAACTCGAATCAAAAAAATCGTAAATAGCTGTTTTACGATTTCGTCCATATAGAATAGTGAGTTTGGATAATTTTTGATTCAGTATTTAGGCTCGAGCTAACATCGGTTATATCTTGCAATGATTCCGTAAATATAGAGAAGCTTTTTTTTTTTTTTATGTCATAGTCGGCAATGGAGCTGGTGGGTCGCCTGATGGTAAGCGCTACCACCGCCCATGAACATTTGGAGAGGCGTAAGGTCAATTGCAGACCTTTCGCCTCTACAAATGGATTGCCGACTTTAATTGGGAAGGGATTAGGAAAGGATTGATGAGAGGAATAAAGGGAAGGACTAGGAAGGGTAAGGAAAAGGATATGGGCCTCCGGCTCCCCCACTCACCGTACGAAACACAATAGCAAGCTATTATTTCACGCCGGTTTTCTGTGGGGGTGTGGTACTTCCCCGGTGCGAGCTGGCTCGATTCGTGCCGAAGCGTGCTCGACTCCCACAATAAAAAAAGCTTAACAAAATATAAGTTATACCTTCTTTTGTTTATTCCTAATCAATAGCACGAAATAAAAAATTTCAAGCGACTTTTGACTCTTATCACCCCTCCTCGTCTTTTACTCGCATGTAAATAGTAGCCTGTGTTCTTTATTAGTTTCTAGACTATTTGTGTACGTAATGAATTAATCGGTCAGTAGTTTTGGCGAAATCTAGATACGTAATTAAGTTAAGCTTTCCACACAGTTGGTACGAGGTATATAATTGAATTGTATAAATAATATATACTCCCGGCTCCACCCGGATACGCATTTATCGTAATTGAAATAATTAAACTATCCTATATTTTAAGTTTAATAAAAAACTGCACCTGGTGTACAGATTTATAAAATCGGTTTAGTAGTTTAGGAGTGCATCGCGGATAAACAGCGTGACACGTAAATAATATAATATATTATGGTCACAATATGTTTACATACAAATCAACACAAATAAGGTCCACGGGTTTTAAGTTCTCGTATTATAAAACGTGTGTAGTTATGGGGCAATAATCGGTAAACAGGTAGTGATTAAAGATTTAATTTTAATAATTATACAAAATAGTAATTGAAAGTTCTTAATAATAATTCATTAACAATATAATATTACGTGTGATTAAAATGGGAAGAAAAAAAAAATATATTACATGTAATTCTTTTTTACAAAAAGGATCACCAACGTCCCTGGTGAGGAGGTGGCTCGCCAAATTCTAAAATAGGACCAAACGACAACAATTTCTTATCAAACCCAAAAAGAATTACGCCTTGGTTGAAAACTTATCAACTCTGTAACGATCGAGTATAAAAACCTAAAAAAAACAGTCGAATTGAAATGTCCTTAATTTTTGGGTATGTCAGATAAAAATATGAACCATCTATTTAGTTATGAAAGAGAAAGCCGTATGAGTTAAACCATTTATAACTCTATATTGTCTGAACGGATTTTAATGGTTTTTGGTTTGTTGGATTTGTCTCCTCTCGGATTACGGTAATAAGATTGTAAAGCAAAAAAATGAAAAATAAAATACCTGGACCGAGCTGAGGCGAGCGGTTGATTAATGTATTGTATAAAAAGAAACAAATGACGGGTTTCGTGTTTCATTCGAAGGATTTCTAGATCCGTCTAGAAGGTCCTGTTATGAAAGTGTGGTTTTAATGCATAGGAAATACATGTTGAGCATGTACTTTATACGTGTGTGTGTGTGCTGTGATTTAATATAAACCATTGGGATACATTTAATGTAATGATGAATAATATAGTTCTAGCCAATAATAATGTATAAAAATGGATTCCCATTCCTTATATAAGAATACATTTTATCTCCCTTGGTAACGGTATCACGGTTGAGCAACTCATTGAGATTTCGCTAATTGCTTCTATTTATGTTTGATACATCTGAAGAAGGATATTAGGATAGAAAAATACAATTTAATGTCATAAATAAATATGAAAAAAACATACATAGAATTTAACTATTTTTTTACTTGACACGTTTAACAGCTAGCACGAAGACTGAGCTACCGTCTGTCTTGTATGTTAGAATGCCTGCCGTCCATCCGTCCAGTCAGACTGAATCTGTTGGACCGTGATATTCAGACAGTTGGAATTCGCAGTAATGATGGATTTCTATATATTTTCAATAGAATATTGTAAAAAATCGTGGCTTAGCAACGGTTGGCATGGTTGCTCCTTAACTTATTTTTACGGAAGAATAATGTATAGCATAGTGTCCGACTCGCACTTGACCAATTTTTACTGCATAGATATCGTTTTTTAATAGAACAAAGGTAAAAAATTAAACTTTTTATCCTATATTTGTATGCTGATGACATAATTTTGTTATTCTTAGTTGTATTCGAATTTAAAATTTCGACTATATTTTTCCGGAAGTCATAACTAACTCTTAGCTCATCTATAACAAATAGACACTTAAATTTATAAAAAAAATATACTGACACAAAAGCAAAATATATAATTTCAACAATATCACAGATAAAAAACTAAAACAATTCATTTGTAACTGTCAAGTTCTTAACCGTAGGAAATGGGAAGTAAAACCATCAGAAACTGGCGGGAAGTGCGGCCCGCGTCCGGTATGAACCATAGAGCACCCTCTATTCAGGTTCATTGTTGCCAGAATTTACATAAATGATTTATGAAGAATCTCTTTTGAGGAGGCCTACCTGCGAAATTTAAGCGATTTCTTATGGAAATTTAATTCGAATATGGAATATAATATACTACCATATTTATTTATGATTTGCAAATTAATGTGCGATTTCTGTTTTGACGCAGATTATTTTCTTATCTTTTATTATGACAGAATTGTAAAAACAACTTTATTTGTATATATTTTAATAACAAGGTGTGTGTGCGATTCACACACCATAGAAGGGAAACTTCAGTAAATCGACAAAAGAATTAGATATATACATATAATAAAATATAAAATAGTATGTATATTTCTGTCTCATATTTTGCCGGCTTCATTTTTGTATTTGTGTCTCTTACCTGTCGTTATTCTTGTTCCTGGTGACTCCGGTTTACTTTTTTAAATTTGGCCTAGTTTTGACAATATGAAGGCTTTTAGTTTTTTGTTAAGAATAATCATCGGATATCTATAATATACTCAACATATTATATTATTGAATAGCTATCTAATATAATTAAGCTTTTATTTGTCATGTAATAGATTATTTGTCATGTTTTTAGCCATTATAGTGCTGTACTCAGTAAAAAATTTTATACCACGTTACTTGTAAAGCCGAAAAGTGATAAGTGTGCAATAGCATCAATATCATGTTTTTTTAGATTTTACATCCAAAAAGTATACCTTTGTTTCAAATTAAATGAACTTCTAGCGAAAAACATAGAACTTGAGCAAATACGTTTGTCTTAAAGTAGTTTTATACAAGTAACACAATAAATAAAAGATTTTATCATTGAAAAATAACTTCATCCCATCAGGAATTTATACGGAACTTTCTAGTAGTGTTCAAGACTTATAGATAAGCAGAACAATGAATTTTTATTACGGACCCTTTCGAGAAGTTTCTTTTGAAAAAGTTAAACGATGGATTTGTAGACGCAAATAATCCCATTCAAGAGGAAATGGCGGGAAAATAAGTGCATTTTCCTTAACCTTATTTGTTTAATACATATTAATACAAATCGGGAAATGACAAACAATAAATGGAATAAAGTTCTCGCCTCGTATGGTGTTGTCTTTTGTATACTCAAGCCGTGATTTGATTTACGTTATTGTTATTATGCTTCATTGGGTACTTTCGCGGCATTTACTATTGTTAGCAACATTATTGAAATATTGCTGTATTTAAAACAAAATATTCCATAGGCACATAAAACCTTTGAGGGGGCACGACGACGTGAAACCGAAAGAATAGAAGAATTTGATTGCTGAAGTGGAATCATAGGAAGTCACACCATGGAACAGCGAAGGACGCGGTTTCGATATAGTTTCCATCTAAATCGGTATTTTTGCTTAGCCGTGAAGAAATAAATTATAGACAGACAGTATTTCACATTTAGAACAGCACTAAGTTATAAAAGTGCGAGTGTAGACCCTTTTGTTTCGCAATTTTTCCTAAAATTTGTCCGGCAGCTCTCTTTTATCAAATCCGCAGCGTACAAACACAGGTGTTTTCTCTTTCTCGCTAAACAATAAAGAGAAATGTGACTGGAATGCACGAAGAAGACCTTTGTATGGTTGTTGGTGTTTTTTTTAGCTTCGCAATATGACTGGATTTTGCATTTCATTTTAGGAATTTTAAGAATTCAATTTCAGAATATAAAGAAACCACAAACTTTTTGAAAATTTTTCACTGATTAACCATTGACCATAACAATAAGGAATAAAAATAATAATTTTTATGAAGATTTATGAAATTACGACTGATTTGGTATTGCATAATGCAACACGAAACTTCGGGAGTTTTGAAAATAGCTTGAGGCGATAATTTAATACTTCCACTTTTCCACCTAGTATATTTTTCGATCGCCATATAGAAAAACAGTGTCATAAAGCAGTGTTTTAACCACCATTTTTTACAATTATTTTGTAAATCTAGTTTCGGCATACCTACGAGAACTGTATAGCGTAAGCCTTACCATCCTGAGATATAGGGAACGAAGTGCAAGTATTCTACTAGGCTTAATCAATTTGTCATAGATAATTAAGAAATCGAGTTCTGTCAGCAGATATTAAAAGCGAGCTCTCTCTACACAATCCCAACACAAAAACGACCTTGCCTTACCTTTACTTTACCTTTCTTGTACCCATGTTAGGCCTATATATAAGGAAGACAAAAAAATCCAAACCAAAGTCAACGTCAAAAGTCCCGGAAAACTTTCTTGGTAAATCGATCAGATGACTAGACGTCTTCCAAACGTCTTATGTCGCATTTGGCCTTTGACGAATGAATCATCAAAACTACATAGTAAGATTTACACCGTCCATTGCATACAGCGAACTCCGTAGTTAATTAAAGTTTTTCTATAGAATCGCAAGCCCAACCGGGATTGCAGTTTTTAATGCTAATTTGAATAAGAAATTCATTAAAATGCTTACAGCGCTTGTTGACCATTGTTATCCAAGTTTTGTTTGTTTTAAAAATGATATTTTGCTGCTCTTGTTATTTAATGGCGAATTTCTTTTTTGCTTCAGCCGAGAAGTAATAAGATTAACTACGTAAACAGTAAACCTTAGCAATGGAGCATTGAATTTAAAATTAACGTATTATGTTAAGCTTCAAGGCTTTCTCCGAACGCTTAATGAGTCCATTTAATATAAAAACTATAATTAATAGTAATCTACAGTATCTTAACGCAAATAAAGTTTCAAGTAAAACTGCTCAGTAAGATATCGTATGATTAATTTACTGTAAAGCCCGGCGTGACACAGCATACTGTTGTGTTTCGTTCGGTGAGTGGGAACCAGAGGCCTGTATGCTTTTTCTTACCCTTTTCAATCCTTTCCCTTATTCCTCTCGTCGATTCTTTCTTAATCACTTTCCAATTTGAAGTTGGCAACCCATTTTTAGAGGCGTTATGTCTGTAATGACTTTTCCCCTCTCCAAATGCTCATGGGCGGTGGTAGCGTTTACCATGAGGCGATCCACCAGCTCCATTGCCGACGGTGAGATAAAAAAACAAAAATGATTACTAACTAGATACGAATTGGGCTTAAAAAACACTTATCTTATGGCCGCCTTATTACTGTTATATATATACTACATTATGTACCTGCAACTTTAATATATATATTTCAATAATACTTACATTCTAAATACTATAGTTTGGTTGATATTAAAACTAGCCTGGTTGATGACAAAAAAACTTTATTTAACTAAAATAGACACACGTACAAAACAGCAAATATTTTGTTGCATATGTACACATAGACATCATTTTATGTAATAAACCACGAAACAGGTAATTTCTTCCCTAAAAAGGTAATTGAAAACTGTAAGGGTAGGGTAGTCATAACCATTCACTTGGTAGATGATTTATGTAGAATCAAATTTGTAATAAGTCACATTTCATTTATTGCAATGACATTTATTTTCAAGTGGAAGGGTTTGAATGGGAAACAAGAAAGAAAGGGCTAATCGAAATAGGTCGGATATAATTTAATTAATCCACGGAATTCACGAGCTAATTCAATTCCAAGGGAATTATTTACTCTTTATAGTTAACTGTTGACGTTCTGCTTGAGTTGAACCCACTAACCGTTTATTAAATGATAAATAGGACGTTTACTTTTCTTTGTTTGATTCGATGTTATGTTTATTAGGGTATCTAGTGGGATGTTGTTGCACGAATCGAATCAGCTGAAGCAGTGAGTCGCCTTCTCGTAAGTACCTAGTCTTGCCATAAATATTGTAATAAAGAAAAAAGAAAATTGTTAACTGCAAATAACATTTATTACTT
>NC_052122.1:11262973-11268138 GCF_012273895.1 Zerene cesonia | reverse complement strand
ACATTATCTAACGACCGCTTTAGTGATTTACAGTTAAAACTTATCATTTTACACGTTTTAGCCATTTTAAATTATTAAATATTTTATACATCTACTTTACAGTGACCGTTTCACGTGATTCTCCCGTTTTGGTAGATTTTTTAAGCGTAATAAAACGTCTAAAACAAATACCTTCGGGCCAAGTTTCTGAATTCAAAAATAAATGTAATTTATTTCTAGCAACAAATAATTTATAGCTTCTCTCACTCTTACACTGGATTTTCTCTAAAGTTACTAGTTCACTCGTTTTGTTTTTAATATAATCCACTATGTCACTTTCACACGTATCTTTACAGACGTTAGATATATACAGAGGCACTTTATTTGATGCAGCCCTAAATTTTATGTCAAAATTCGCACACCCCGTCTTACTGGTAAATCTATTTTTAGATATAAATTTCTTTTTTCGTTGAACTGTTTCCCATTTTTCATACTCATTAATTCGTTCATGCGATAAACTTTCACGTACAATATCAGCCATAGTTCGCTCCGTATTATTACAGTCCTTTTTGTTATTACTGTGAGTACCATTCATCGCACAATTCGCAGTAGCGTGTGCGCTGCATTCAACCGGTTTAGTGCACGAAACCGCGGTATTGGCCTCCACGTGCGAGCCTATCATCATCTCTTTCTCAGATAGGGGAACACTTGAGACAACGCATCTGATATCAGTTGCATGCGTCGAAACCGCAGTAGGGGCCTCATCACTTTGTCTCAACGAATGACCTTGTACGCCGGGTTCCATCTGAGAGCGTTGGGGCGAGTGAGATGCTACATTTTCGCACTCTTCACTCGTATTACACTTAGCAACAGAGGTCATTGACTCGTCACAGAGCGGATGAAATCCCATCGGCCCACTATCACAGCTGTGGCTATTTAATGTGAATGCACCACGCTTTGTGTTTATGTAATTTAATGGTTTTTCTTGCGATAATTCAATTGTATCCTTTAAATGTTTTTGTGTGACATAAGTTGATTTAATTGTGTTTAATTCTTCCTTGAGAAAAATAATATCACGCAGTAAGCGCGTGACGTCTACGTGATCAAAAGTCACAGGTGGCAGTTTATGTAAGTCTCTCGCAACGAAGATTGGTAAACGCTCAGGATCAGTTGCATCTATATGCTTAAAAAGTTCAATAATATCCTCCAAGTCCTTTGTGGATTTTGATTCTTTCTTTCTTCTTTTCATTCTATTTAACGGTACAGCCTCAAAAAGCAATTTCTTCGCTTCAAATATATCATTAGACGAAAAAGCCGTTCGGCAAATCTGCACTAACCCATCTTCATCCATTACATTAATTTTATTGTGCATAAAAGCTAGCACCTCGTTTATAACAATATTGCACGCAGCACATTTTAACACCGTTGAGGCCATTGCCCTCGCGCACACAGTGTCAGCGACCTTTCGCTTTCGCGATCAGCTGATGACTTGATATATAAGATACATTTTTACCCCAACGCAAAGACGACAGCGTTTGAATGATATCTATAAATTGAAAAAGTGCCACGATTTACCATCGTATCACTATTTACTTCTAATTTGGCGCGAAATTAGAAAGCGTAATCGTAAATCTTATCCAAATTATTTAGAAATAAAAAAAAATAAATAAAAAGAAATTGCACGCCTCACGTAAATAAATGTTGTATAAATAAACATAGCAGTAATATCTGTAACGCGGTGGTAGGGCTAACTAAATAGGTGAAAAAAAAAACTGTAATAGTAGGACGATGATGTGCCCAAATAAACTATCATAAATAGGATGATCTATAATGTAAAGGTATAAATATAATGGTCATAAGAGAAAATGGGTACAAAATGTGTACAACCGGAATACCTTACTCGCTTGGTCTAGTGCTTGTGGTGTATCTACTTTTATCAGTTTTCCTTTCTATTTGTCTTCTTTATTTCTCACAAGGAGAAAGGAAAGATGTATTGAGAGTATGATCCAATGAAGTCAGGAGTGGAGGCCTGGTGACCTAAAATACCGGTTATTCAATTACCTAGTTAAGGCACCTGTCTCACAGAATTTATTGTTGATGTATAATGTACCCACTCATTTGTTTTTATTCTGTAAATGTAAGTTGCGAGAAATAAATTCATTTTTTATAAAATTTTAGCGCTCATGATCGATACATTTATGAACGATGATTATATGTATTCACATGCGACAGAAGTAATCTCAATAAATGAAAAAAAATCTCAAACGAAAATCCCCCACCATGTACAGTGTCCATGCCCCATTTGGAAAAAGGGACAAAATTAAACTGCCCTTACTAATTAAACCAAACGGCAGCCGTGGTAACTTTTAGAAGAAATTAAAAGTTTTGAGCCACGTTAAAAATGACGAAGGGTTATGAAAGTTTACAATAATTAGGCACTCCCCAGAAGTATTCCTCAGAAAACGTAGAAATATCAAAGCTGTTCTATAATTACTTACGTTCCGCCACGAGAGGTTGGCGGCGCACTTGTGAATGCGGTGCCTCCGCTCCAGGTCTATATAGGACGGTCCATTTCCATCTAAATGTACGTAAATATACCATAATTACTGTAATTTAGTACTGGGAATTAATTCATTAAGGTTGAATAGTTGCCAGATAGTCTTTTGAAATTAATTTCGCTAGGCTTGAAAATTAAAATTTATAATGAAACTTGTTCATATTGTGTATATAGTGTACAATATTTCTGATTTAATTAGTTATAATTTAAGGATTTGACGGTTCATTAAAACGGTATAACTAAATGATGACGTTCTCTCAACTTCTGAAATTTTGAATTAAATGCATACCAATATTATAATTGCGTAAGTGTGTTTATTTGTCCTTCTTTTAAGACGTAACAGAACATATATAATAAATCCTCTAAATAAATGTGTAAATCCTCAACAACTTACAACGCTCTCGTGTGTGTGTGTTTTTTTTTTCATTTTTTATTGATTAATTGCTTTTTGTTAAATGACTTAATGCAACCTATTGTTTTAAATGCATTGAAATAACATTGTTATAACATTCATTCGATTTTACGGAAAAAACATGAAAAATGTAGTTCTATATCAATGCAATACAAAATAAAACAATACCCAAAATTCGTTTTTCGACCACGCTCATCGATACCAAAAATGTCAAAAGTGTGTACATTCTAGTATTAGTAATTATAAGAGAAATTGTTTCACTTCAATATCGCAACCGCTTCGTTACCATTAACTCAACATACACGTTACTAAATTGTTTTTCATTGTCCTTGTGGATTTAAAGCATTGTAATATTGTTTGCCGCGCGGTAAATAAATTTATGTTATCAAGGAAATCTGCGAAGAATTTTATGAAAGCAGAATTTTTAATTAATGCTTTTATGGTCGTGTTAACCCTAACCTTTACACCGGTTGTGTGAAGATTTTCTAGAGTATTCTTTGAAATATTAAAGGATGAATTATGGCTTATCCTTTTTTTTTTGGTTAAATCTACAGTAACTCACAATGAACATATCGAGATATAATTTTTAAGGTTTCATTGTAAAAGGATGGAATTTGCCATTACAATTTATAGTGGTGGTGCAGTGGTTAGGAACTGGGACATAAAGGCGATTAGTCGGGGGTTCAAGACCAGACGAAAAGACATGCAAAAATAAAATTAATTATGTAATTCATCTACACATTGTTCACATCACCGTACATGCATCGAGAGGAAACTATATTGCCGAAGAAGCAATAGTTCGACGATAGCGAGAGCGGTGGATATAGCTTAAACCCTTAGGGGAGGCCTATGTCCCTGCGGTAGGAACATACATGGGTTGATGATGATGATTATTATATTTTCTGTGGAGGTGTAGCACTTCCCCGGTGCGAGCTGGCCCAATTCGTGCCGAAGCGTGCTCGACTACCACAAACAAATTTTTATGTACGTAGAAAGATAAATGCATAATTATGTCTGTTATGTCTGTCCTATACGTTGCGCTCGCTACGTCTCCGAATCCCAAAATTTGATAAGCATAGAACAGTAATAATTCACTAGCTTTAGCCACTTAGTTTTATAATCTACTAGCTGCGCCCCGCGGTTTCATCCGTTTAAGTACGTATCCCGTAGAAATATCGGCACAAAAAGTTGCCTATATATTATTTCAGTTGTCCACTGTGTACGTACCAAATTTCATTGCAATCGTTAGAGTAGTTTTTGCGTGAAAGAGCAACAAACACACACACACACACACACACATCCTTACAAGCTTTCGCATTTATAATATTAGTAGGATTATTGTCAATTAGAGTGCATTGGAAGATTGTGGGTGTGTGGGTAATTTCGAAAATTAGTAAACACCACATCAGGGAATCGTGTCGTTTTAAGCATTCTGCAGGTATTGTATGAAAATATAATGTTATTCCGGAAATCCCGCGGCAACTAGAACTATGCTAGTACTGCCTTAGGGCTGTATATCTTTTACTTAAATTCCGCGGGCGAAGCCACAGATGGAAAGCTAATAGCAACCGACAAGAGCAACACCGCGCGCAACAACTAGTTACATATCCACATTCTCATAAAATAAATGTTACAACTTCAATGAACTATCCAGCCTGCGGGAGTATAGCCCGTTGAGTTAAAAATGACTTATGGCATCGAATTTTTACACTACCCACCCACCACTTTTGCTTACGAAGTCCGAATGTGCGGAATCATTGAACGACCACGACCATTCATCATACAGATAAATGTTTTGTTTTCAGGCGGCGCTGAGTAATTTTTTGGTACTTTTACACTGCGTACCAGCAAGTGTCACAATCCCATTCTATCCCACTAATATTATAAATGCGAAAGTGAAGATGGATGTATGTATGTGTATGTACGTTTGTTTCTCTTTCACGCAAAAACTGCTGAATTCAATGAAATTATAAATGATGGACAACTGTAATAACACTATACTACTTTATATCCCGATATTCCTACGGGATACATACAAGCGCGGGTGAAACCGCGCGTCGCTAGTAAAACATAAATTCGAAAATCTTCATTAAAAAAAACAACCGATTTACTAATGCAATACGTATGAAGAACACTATGACAATATATACTTAGTCTGGCCATAAATACTGTTACACTTAATTATAAAAAAATATTACATTTGAATTTCGAATCTGT
>NC_052122.1:11245533-11261973 GCF_012273895.1 Zerene cesonia | reverse complement strand
TCATTTGTAAAATTGTTATAAAATGTGATATTGGGTCCTTGTTACCCCGAAATAAAGAATTTATTATTATTATTATTATTATTATATAAAATTCTCGTTTCACAATGTTAGTCTCTATACTCCTCCGAAAAGGCTTGACCGATTCCTCTGAAATTTGGTAAGCATATTGGGTAGGTCTGAGAATCGGCTAACATCTATTTTTCATACCACTAAACGATAAGAGTAAGGCAGAACAGCGTTTGCCGGGTGCAGCTAGTATTTTTATACATTTTAAGTTTGACTGTATGACTGCATATCGCACTGCAGCGGGCTTCCTACTGCTCTGTAGTACTTTTAAGTACCTTATCCACGGCAAAACTTCTCTGAAATTTAAGTTTTTTTGCATTGGCCATTTAGGACGAAGTGACGGTCTGCGGCTGGTTAGCAGCTAAAAATTATTAAAATCGGTTCAACTTTTTGTCTTGGACATTCAGGTATAGTATAATGTTTTCCTTAACCGTTTTGAGCGGTAGTTATCCTCATGCGCAAATAAATTGAAAAATCAATTCATTTATCGGACTCCTGTCTTATCATTCAAAGGACCCAACAAAGCAATCAATAGAGATCGTAAGTAGTTTATAAACTAACAGAAATAACAAAATTCATTAGCGTATATTCCACAAAATTTCTAACTAAGTTTCCCTTTCTAACAAAATAGTATAAAAATTTAACGGCTAGCCCGTAACCAATTAGCAATAGAGTTTAAAGCACACCGACCCTTGCAAATGAGAATAAAACAGTTCTAGAAATAAAACGACTCACCGAAAACTATAATTTATGCATTCCGTTAAATCCGATGATAAACGATATTCATTTTCATATTTTATAACATCAATATATCTATACATCGATGCATATGGTTTTAAGAATTTAATATCAGAATTCAATATTTACTTAACTAATCCATTCATGCGAAAAATACGATAGCATTTCTGATAAATTGATGGGTTTACGCGGATATATAGAAACTGGACAGCAGTCACTTTTTGTACGAAGAATAATATAAATATTAAAAAAATACAATTCATGATATAAGTAATCATTGTCTACTTTACGTTTAACAAAGGTAAAAGTGTACTTTAATTAACCTACATCCACTCTTATAAAAAGCGTTAGTGGCATGAGTCACATGTCGTTGCAATATAATATTGAAAACTGTTCAAAGAAATAAAACTCTAAAAACATAGAAATTAAAATTAACTTATTTTATAGATGACGTTATATATTTTTTATATATTCCTATTAACATTAAATTTTTCTTAAATCTTTTAAAATATAATTTTCATTATGTTATGGGAGATCGAAAATGCGTTATCCACTTATCTATTTGAAATTTCGTATGTAGTGAATTACTACTTGTACTATATAGTAAGGTGGTAGTATTTATCTTTTATCTATAGACGAAGTGTTTGCAACCGATTTAGTCGTTATGCCACTAACAAAAACATCGAGTCTGGCTATTCAGTATTGACCAGGTTCCTCGCTCGAAGCCTACCCTGGGTGCAGCAGCAATGTTCTGATGGAATTTAGAACATTATTCTATAGTTATCGGAAAGTGGGTCATAATTCACTTCTAAGATTTAACTTTACTGTGTTGGTTTTTCACGATTTCCCCGGGTTTCCATCAACAGATATTGACTCTTTCGATAACTTACAGAAAAATACATGCAGGCGAACATAGAACCTCCACTTTTTCGTTTTTGCAGGTTGGTTAAAAAAGACACAAAGCAAGGCTAAATAAAGATATCGTGAACTGTTCATATCAACAAATATCCAATCGCTTCCAGTGGTTCTCATTCCATGCGCTTTGGCAACATCAGACATATTAAAAGCTAAATCCAGTCCAGCTCGACGCCATTCACTATAATGTAGCAACAATAAGCGACTGTATCCATCTCGCAATCAATTAATTTGCATTCACCCAGGACCAAAGTGAAAAAAAAAACTGTAATATCATTGTCGATGCCCTTTAGGATTAATTTGTTCATGCTGCCTTTGACCAGGGGACCTTCCACAATTAAAAAAACCATAGATCGGCTTTGTTTTGACAAACTCCTGTTTACTATATTAAAATCTTATATATAAAATTCTCGTGTCACAATGTTATTTTCTATACTCCTCCGAAACGGCTTGACCGATTCCTCTGAAATTTGGTAAGCATATTGGGTAGGTCTGAGAATCGGCTAACATCTATTTTTCATACTACTAAACGATAAGAGTAAGGCAGAACAGCTTTTGCCGGGTGCAGCTAGTCTAATATATAAAATTCTCGTGTCACGGTTTTCGGTGCCATACTCCTCCGAAATGGTTTGACCGATTTTGTTGAAATTTTTTGTGCTTATCCGGTATCTATGAGAATCGGCCAACATCTATTTTTCATACCCCTAAATGATAAGAGTAAGGCAGAACAGCGTTTGCCGGGTGCAGCTAGTTTTATTATATATATGTTGCGTTTTATAATTTATTTATATTTACAATATGTGCGATGGTATTTTTAGATGTATCCGTTTTTTTAATCTTTCTGTAATTCTGTAATATTATCTGTAATTCTTCTGTGCGTGTTTTTGTCATTGCACTCCTCAAGGGCTGGAACGATGTAAATGAAATTTTTGTGTCTCGCCAGGTTGATTTGAGATTAGTAGTCCTAGTAACATATGTAGTACTAAAATTTTATATTTTTTCTTATATATCAGAGCAGTAACCAAAACGTGTCAATTGGGCCAGCTCGCACCGGGAAGGTACCGCACTGCTACTGATAATATAGAATACTAGCTGCGCCCCGCGGTTTAACCCGCGTAAGTCCGTCCGTCCGTATCCCGAATGTCGGGATAAAAAGTTTCCTATATGTTATTCCATTTATCCAGCTGTCTATGTACCAAATTTTGTTGCAATCGTTTCAGTGGTTTTTGCCTGAAAGAGTAACAAACACACTCACATCCTTACAAACTTTCACATTTATAATATTAGTAGGATAAGTAGGATAAGTAAGGATATAATGAGCTTTTTTTGGTTGGTTGTAAAATGTTGCCTTGTTATGCGTTTTGTTTAGAATAAAAGTATAGGGCATGTACTAAAATTTGAACAGGTATGTCGAAAAAACATTGAAAAACGGACAATCCTTCAAGGGCCATCGCCATCCCATCTCGTCGCTAAGGAAAATTAAAGAGGCTTCGTTTTTTTCAACGGGTTTACGGATTCTTGTTGATGTTGTCGATTTATCCTTTATTTACAGTTTAGTTTCCATTAAAATTGTTTTTTACAAAGAAATGTCGTGGGATTTGTAACGTTAATTAGCAATGTTTTTGTTGTTTATTCTTAAATCGTAAACAACAACTGTTTATTTGAACTGTTAAGTTTTCTCGAATGATTTTCTTAATGCATATAACGGAGATGCATGTTTCGCAAGAGATTACCAAATGATCCAGTGGAATAAGTACTTAATACGGCTAGCTCAGTTGGGCCCTCTGTACATTAAATGATAAATAAAATTGGAGCTGTTTGTTATATTAACATAAACGCTTTTTAGTAAATTTGATATGGCTGTAAGCACGGTATACAAACCAAAATAATATTTTTCTACTTTTACACCAAAATAGTTTGTTTTTCAATTTTTTTTTGTGTGTACTTCTCTGGAGCAGTTGGACGAATTTTGACAGGACTATCACCGGCAGATAACTGATCTAACGAACAATCACTGAGCCTAGTTTTCATTACAATAACTCATTTATCGTTTCTCAGTTATCAGCTAGTCTGCTTTTATCATTTGAAGCTCACTATAATTGTTAAACAATTATACATGTTATTAGTACATGTAACCCTTCAACTTGAATATAAAAGATGCCGAAAATACCCGGACCAATAGCAGGTGACGTGACGTCATAAATACATGTCAGCCCTTGTCACATCTTGTCGCCTCATGCTGCGTCATCGGGCATGTTGTTGACTCGTGATTGGCGAGTTTACCCTTTTTAACATAATCCTATTTCACCATTGTTACGGCTCGTTACAATTGGGATTGGGAACGTGTGGGACCAAAAGCTTATGTTGTGTAGTGCAAGAGTAGTAAGGGATGCAGGTGAGCTAAAATTAGTGGTCTTGTGGTCCACAACTAGTCCGAAAACGAAACTAAAACCTGTTAAATCTGTAAGATTAAAGTTGGCTTATCTGTGGTGTTTTATTAGAGCGCTGTTTTGCGTCAACTCTTGTTATTATTGTGGCCGAGATTACCTACCGACCGAGATTACCTAGGTACTATATATATAATTTAATGGACATCCGCTCCAATCATATCCATGTGACAATGCATAATTTGTTTAACAAGCTTTTTCATAATTCATGGCGGAAGCGTCTAAACTAACAGTACAAAAAAATGAAGAGTTTGTTTGTTCGGATTTGCTAATATCAGGAACTACTTATGGAAGAATGCTATAAGCTATATAACGTAATGTACCAAGTGGGTGATACCACTAGTGTTATATAAGTCAAGTACCGTTCACGCCTATTATATAAAAAAAACGAATCTACGAATTGAGACCTGAATAATGAACCTCGTACATTGTTACCTCTTCAATTTACACAATTAATAAATCAAAGCGCTTCGATCCAGATCGATTGGTACCTAGGGAATAGTCATTATCGGAGCATGTTTTCTTACAGGAAGAAATCTTGCACGAGCGTTCCAGCACCTTGTGTAATAATTATGCTGAGGTATGTAATGCTGAGATATGGGAATATAAAATGTATGTGATACAGTCTTTCCAATATTATTGATGGACTATCGCCATATTATATAAGATTCGTCCGAGTACTTAAAATTCCAATGGGAATATGATATTGACTATGGTAAATAAACTGTGTCTAGCCTCCGTATTATCTACATGCATAAAAATCAAAAGATAAAATCCCCCCTTAACCACAACACCCCCCTACATGAAAAAAAGAAACAAGCTATTAAGGATATAAAGCCAATTGTACATTTTGCTAGCATCGATACTGTAAATATTTCATTAAATTACGTTTAAAGTTAATGTACAGACAAGAAGCTTGATAACATGTATATCTTTTTCATACGTAAACCAATAATCCGATTTAGCTGTCATTTGATATAGAGACAAATTGGGATTCAAACCTGATGGTTTTTATTTCGATAATACCACGGGAAAGGGAAAAATGCAAGGAAACTTAGAACTATCAATATTTCTTACTAGAGTAGTGTGCGGCGGCGGGCGGAGCCGCGGGCGGAACGCTAGTTAGTAATAGTTACAAATAAAACTGACTCATGATAATTCCTATTATCTGTTTATTATTACGTAGTGAGATGTATTCACTTATTTCTTATTATTAATAAGTGATGGTCTATTTCTGTTTGATCACAATTCATATTAAGTGCAGAGGCACCCAGATGACAAACATTGCAATGAAGATTTTGGCTTTTGTCGGTAGGTATAATCGTTCATGTATTTTTAATGAAAAGCTGTAATTCCAGAAACCCTCCGAAATCACAAAACGCCGGTTAATTGTATTCTCAAACATTAATTCGTCGAGTAGGGAGCCCGTTTTAATCTCGACGATATTATGGGGCGACGATAATTGCGTTGGCAATCAACGTCTTAACGAAACCCTTTCTCTTTCTAAAGCTACAAGTGTTAGGGGTTAGTGGGAGCAAGGCGTAATATCATCTATGTATCTACATACAAAATCCAGTGTATTTTCAGTTACACTTGATTTATAGTAAGGGATATGGTATATAACTTTATATTTGACATACAAATTGAAACGTTGGTTTCTGATGTCTAGGAAGCGGCACAAAAACTTTTTTGGTATAAGTTATGCGGATTTTATGTAAGAGCGGGCAATAATGCCGGTTGTCTACCCGATGGTGATCGGTCACCATCCATGAACAATTATAGAGGTAGCATATGCGTTGCCTGTTTTTGAAGGTTAAGGGTTAAGGAAAGGATTGCACAGGCAACAAACGAATGAATGGAAGCGGTGAGGAATACAATACGGGCCTGTCTCTTCCAACCCGCACACGATGTATCTTCTGTGTTCTTGAGTGTGGTATCTTCCCCGGTGCAAGCTGGCCCAATTCGTTTCGAAGCGTCCTCTACTCATATAGAAAAGTTTTTCTATCTTTATATAGAATAAAATAAAGTCGTTTTCTCTATCCCTATGTCCCTATGCATGCTTAAATCTTTAAAACTACGCAACGGATTTTGATGGGGTTTTTTAATAGGTAGAGTGATTGAAGAGGAAGGTTTATATGTATCCGAATAAACGCGTGCGAAACAGCGAAGTAGATTAAAAGCTAGTGCTGAATAAAAGCTCTTTGCTTAAAATTTATTATTATCGCAGTTTTTTTCACCAAACATTATTTTGTCTTCGTGTAATTTTGTTTAGTATAGTTGTAATCAGTTAAAAAGTGCCCAAGTCTAATACACGAGGTAGACAAGGACGCATGCATCGAACTTCAATATCGTAATGCCATTTCACTCATAACAAATGTGAGAGGCTCTTGGTTGAGGGTATTAAATCATTTCTAATGCTTTTCTAGCCGCCTTCAATGGCGTCGCTGTGCCAAAACAGTGTGTGGCAATAACATTATGCCCTGTTTTACTACCTGCTCCACAGATTATGTTAGTTTGTGGAGTACAGATTACGCGGTCAAATGGATCTGTATATTGTTGTGCAAGAGTTGTTCTTGGATTGTTATCTAAGTGAGGTATATGAATAGTAATATAATTCATAAATAATATAATTAATACTTATTTATAGCTTATAAGTTATATTAAATCTAGGATAGATGTTTTGTTATATTGTATACTAGCGGTCCGCCCCGGCTTTGCCCGTGATACATATAGCTATAGCTATAGCTTTCTTCAATAAATGGGCTATCTAACACTGAAAGAATTTTTCAAATCGGACTAGTAGTTCCTGAGATTAGTGTGTTCAAACAAACAAACGAACCAATAAACAAACTCTTCAGCTTTATAATGTTAGTATAGATAAAATGAAGAAACTGGACATGGACAAAGTCGAGGGTTAGCTAGAAATATCACAAAGTGCAGTCTACATTAATTTTACCGAGGATGCCGTAAAATGACTTTATTCATAGATTTCTTACAGCTTTATGTGGTAACAGAAGGTTATTGAAACGAATTCCTGACATTTTAAGAGTGGCCAGCGGTCGCGTGGCCTTTATATTAAACGAGATATTTTACAATTATCCGGATTTCTCAAGATACCCTGTTCCAACTATTTAATAAGACGTAGCTAAGTGGCCTATATGAAGTTTATAAAAGCCAGGGACGTTTAGTCTTCTTTACTCTTATTTTACTCATTAAATATAGGTATTATTTCGCCTCTCATTGTATTATAAAACTATTTTATGAAATTAATGTTTTCTATCGCATAGTTTTCATTCTGTGCATTCATTGTATGTATTTACACAAAAATAGTATATTTGGTAGTAATTTTGTTTAGTTAGTTTTAGTTGTCTTGTTAACATTGCAGTTATTAGTTTCGTTTACGATTTGACAACCAAATGGTTTATGGGCTATATCGCTTGTTATTTGTTTGATAGATCACTAGCATCAGTCCGCGGCTTTGCCCGCGTGGAATTAGAACATTAAGAAAATCTAAAATCCGTTCAGAATGGTCGGTGTGATTGATGAATATCTATATTCCTTTTTAATCCCAAGGGAGAATTTAATCGAGATAAAAAGTATCCTATCACCCAAATCAGCCTATGAGCTGACAGGGTATGCCCTGTCTATTTACTAAATTTCATCAAAATCCGTTCAGTAGACAAACATCCAAACAAACAAACTTACACATTTATAATATTAGTGTGATTCCATTAAAATACCAAGTATCGTAATGTCTGTCCGTACTAATCTTAGAATGCTTTTATCCGTGTGTCATATGTGATAATAATTCCATTATAATAATTCAGTCATTGTATAAAGAGAGTAACCGAAACCGAAACTCAGTTCTCAACTAGTTTATTAGTCGGATCGTTTAAGGATTGCACTTGCTTATTTTATGTCAATAAATATGTTTCTATTATATTTTTAGTTTTATCAGTTCACAATTCAAAGAGGGAACCTCGAGCAACAGCTAGAAGGATATATCAGCAACGCTCCACATTTTGTTAAACCATTCGATTCTATAAGACCGTTGTAGAAAGAAATAGAAAAACACTCCTCTTAATTACCCCGATGTTCGTGCGAGTTGTACTGAAGCCAGCCAGCATTAAACATGAACTGTACTTTAGTAAAAGCTTTCTTTCCGAGATTGATTCCGCAGTTTATATAGTTTGGCATTGCAGAACGTACCTACAAATTAGTTTTATAGTTCCCTGTAAAGTGCTAACGAGGAACAACGGTAATAAATTTTGTAGGCTAAGTGATGTTTTTGTAAAGTTTAAGAGTTTAAGGTTTACTACACATTCGGGTCGGTTGAGCGGCCGGGGGGTAAAACGAATAAACGCGCTGGGTTTGTTACATTTCTGTTGAACTTATTACGTCGTGTGATATTGTGTTACATAACGCTTTAAATCAATAAATTTATTTTTTAATTACACTACAGAGAGGAGAGACGAATTGTTTTACCCTTTTCATATTTCTCACGTATTAATATTGGCCTTTGTAAAAAGTTGATAAAAGTTTTTTAAACATATTGTTCTATTATAGAAGATAAAAAAGTCTTGTGTTTTCTATAAAAAAAATTTAGCGATGAACAATCTATATATATAAAATTCTCGTGTCACAGTTTTCGTTGCCATACTCCTCCGAAACGGCTTGACCGATTACTCTGAAATTTGGTAAGCATATTGGGTAGGTCTGAGAATCGGCCAACATCTATTTTTTATCCCGATATTCCTACGGGATACGGACTTACGCGGGTGAAACCGCGGGGCGCAGCTAGTTTAAATATATTTTCTTATCAATATTAAGAGAGAGGATAATAATAGGAGTATATGTTTGTCGATCCGTCTGTTACTCTTTCGTGAATAAACCGCAACTCTAATTTGGACAGGAGATGGTTCAAGGCCCGAAGTCTAAAATATTTTTTTCCAAAATCAACCTTTGAAGTTCCGAAATATACGATGGAAGATTGGTCCACGCTTTTGTCTGTTACGCAAGTCAAATCTACTATTCAGGTAATATTCATATAAAATACATACGAAATACAAGACACATATAAATGAATATGACGGGACCATGGGTGCTTGCACTGGTTTCGATAATTAATGTTTTTAATCCACTCAGAAAATTAAACGTTTCATTTTCAAGATCACTTTATTAATGTATGAACTTTGACGGCCACATTCGGAATTTTTAAAAAATAGCTAGTTCTGTACGACACTTACGAATAACAATGAACCTCATAACGCAAGATATTGATAAGATATTGGGATTAAATTTTAAATAAGAACAACCGATACCGGTACAATTAATCATTAATGTCAAATAGGGTTGATAAAAATTTTGAGTTTTACAAGAAAAAATTATGTTTATTTATTAATTACTTAAAAGAATAATTGACTAGTTTATAGTTACAGCGCTAAAATAAATTTATATTTATTGTTTATGTTGTATAAGACATAACACATAACACATTAAAATCGATTACATGAATTCATTGTTATCGACAAGTTTCGGTGGAAACTTACCTGTCCTAAACTCATTGAATAATTTTTGTACTGTGACTTTCTCTAATTTAAATTTATTTTATTTAGATTTTGAGTTTGTTGAATTGTCTACTTTCGGATAGTGTAAAAAAATGCAATATTACGATTGCGAATTTTTCAGAAAATTCACAATTGTCCATTGAATGTTACGGTGCTTTTTCGATATTGACTCTAAACATTTACATACACTGAAGATATTAAATCTATCTTGATTTTAAAAGTTTTATTTTCACCTGTTATTTGCTGACCGTATTTTGTACGTAACAATAAACATTATTATTTGTCGAATTTCTATTTAAACACTCAAGATACCAAGACAGGGAATAGTGAAAGCGTAGCGAAAAGCTAAAGGTCACAGTCGTTAATGTTCCAATTACGTAGATATACTGTTTCAACCGTTTAGAAGAAGGGGTAAAAAAATGACGCTAACTGCATCATTTTCCCGCTATTTCGTTCCGCTTCGTTTGCCAACAAGGCCGTAACTTTATAATGATGGATGAAATCTTCCCCCATAATATCCGGACCTACCACAGATCATTTAAAAATTGTCACCCCATTTTGAAATATACTCGTGATTTTGACAGCTTCATAATCTCATTTTGACAGCGGATTTTCTAATATTTTATTTGCATTCGAATTTGGTTCTTTTTATGATATCAAAAATCATAATAATCAAAAAATGTAGAATTGTTACATTGTAAAATTGTTGTAAAAGTGACTTTCCACACTTTAAAATCATATCAGTTATATGGCGTGATAAAACAAATTTTTACTGTCGTGTATTACACCACGTCTCCCCTTCATCACCTAAGGTTTCACTCCTACGCGTTTGATTAGCCTCCTTTGTCGGCTAACGGTTGAAATTTTCTACGGGCAAATCCCAATTTCGGTCAGTTCGAATATTATTACCATTCCTTTGGGAGTATAATGCTATGCTCGGACAATGTCAAATGCCGATGGGAAATCACACCGCATCACAAACACAAATGCATACCCTTTCGGTTTTCCACGCATCGGACCGCAATATCAGACATATATTTAATGATTTTTAGTTTCATTTTATGCAGCACATAAAACTAAAGGTGGTTCGCTGCTCATGTAATTTATGGGGGCGCGATATTAAAATTGCGCTGTAAAAACCGAATTTACAAAAACAGTCGTATTAAACAAACGTTTGCGTTTTGATTTGTATAAACATTTATATTCTGGAGTCGTTTATTCATTATTTTTGTAATTAAGTTGTTATGCATCGTATTATACCGCAGATTGTATAATTAATGTATACCTCATATTAACCATTAAACGTCGTTGCAGCAAAGTCACGTGAAATTGATATATTTCATAATTCACTTGCAGTATTCAAACGTATTGTCGTTAATTACATCAATAACATATAAAAAATATATAAGTCTTGTTAACATTAAATCAGTTTAAATATAACAGTAAAATAGTCATATAAGTTATCACTATTGTTAATGTAATTTTTTTTCTTCTCTTAAATATTTTTATAATCCGTGCAAATATATTTGTGATTGTTGTAATTTCCTTTAAGTAAAGAACCATATTTTGTTAATATATACAAGCAATTTTAGAATTAAGAGTATCAGAATATGTATTCTTTGTTGGAAATTCTAAAATAAAAAATAAAATAAAATAAAATAAACTATTAATTATAATTATCATCGAATTGTAAACTTTCACGCATTGTAAGCAAATACACGCTAAAACGTATCCAATACCCTATACCAAATAGTTATTTTAACAAATCTTATTCGCCGTTCATATTTCATACAAAATTAAGTAAGTAAGGTGGATCCACGTAGAGTATTTTAATATAAAGATTTTGTTCAAAGGAGGAAGATATTCCTAATATGAAAGGAATGCGAGTGGGACCAAGGGCTGCGGTGCGCGTCCAATTTTTATAATGATATTTAATATTTTAGAATACAGAACTGTAATACGAATATAAAAGAATGTTTTTTGAAAGGAAAACGTATTTTGTGAGGAGGATCGGCGCCCCGTGCCACATTTGTTTATATGATATGATTGAATAGACTAGAGCAATGTGGATTTATTGTGTACCTATGGATTACTTTATCCCGAGAGGTTACTAGAAATTTCGTAGTCGCATAATAAGTTATTTGTTTATGTTGTTGTTATGTATTTTTTGAGAATAATCAAAAAACGCATATACATTTTTGTGAGGTTGAGTACCAAATACGAATTTGACATTCAATATTAGTGATTATACATTGCAAACTACGCGAAATTCTTGGTTTCTTTTGCTAAACAATCGATTCGCTGAAATCATTCGTCACTCGGAAACTAATTATAAAGCGAATTTACATAATCCAACCATTCAAGCTACAATTAATCTCTGGCTTTCGAAAAATCTAGAAGGCCTGGGCATTGTTCGAATTTAATTCGCCGAAATTGGAGATTCGCTTCGAGGTAGGAATTAATCAATCACTCTGCATCATTGATAAACCTTTAACAATTGCATTTTGGCGAAAATACGCCAGTCAAAAGTTGCATTTCGTTCCATTCTGCTAATAAGAAAATTTATTAATTCTGTTTGTACCGACTATGCTGACTGTTTTACCGACTTTTTCAGGTCAGCGCGTGAGGGAACGTCTTTCTTGGTATCAAACAAACCAATGAGTTCTCCGTGAGATATTCACACATTAAGATTAAGTTTGACATTTCTCCATTATTTGTATTAATAAAGACAAAAAGAATGCCTATTTTCGCCTATTATTAAATGAAACCTATAATTGATTGATAACTTTTTGAATGCTTCATTGTGCTAATACATATACTATTACGATTTAGGTATATTTTGGACTATTTCAACATGTTGACTACACTTCTAACAAATTATTATACTCTGATAGTAGGTACTTCGTATAGTAGGTAGGTACCCAGCGGATACTTTGAAAGTACTATCAACCGCATTTGAAATGCTCATGATAATTCAAAATGGCAGCCCGCATTTGACATACAAACATTTTGCAGGCCGTATCTCGGTAACTAGACGCAAATATGTGCTGTGGACATCGGCTTGAAATATAGTCCTGAGATATGTTCGTCAGTGGACGGATGATGGACTGATATCAATATTTTGCAGACAAGCTTCTGTATATTGGGCATGGTACCTCAGTAATGCGCCGCAAGCCTGTCAAATGTTTTGTGTAATTAACACTATCTATTATACTAATTGATAGACGTTCAGTAGCTGTGTTTCGAATAAGTCTCACAATTAATTGTGATCGAGACCATTAAGTCATGGTGAATCAAATCAAAATAAGATATGGAAAATAAATATGGTAAAACATTTACATGTTCTGTTAACACGATGATCAAAATGAAAAAAAAATTGGGTTATATTAAAAAACAGCTTTTTTTGCCGAATTACTCAAGATAAGTCTGTAGTTCTCTGGCAAAAAGTTGCTGATTTTGACTCGCGAATTGTTACATTCTTTGAAGAACCCAAAATTAAATTTTCCCGTTATGTGTTTTGAGATTACATATTCCAACAGCAAAAAACTAACAAAGACATCCCACTCCACGATCATCCCACTAGATATGGTTAAAAACAAAAAAAAATATATTAGTAGTATATAATAAATAAATAATGATAATCACACAAAAACTATGTAACAGTTTAGTAATTTGGAAGGCAGTTTGCTCATACAGCTAACAAACATTATTAAACAAATATTTGGTATTGTTGATAGTAACCGTCGACCTAATAAACGTTATTTATGGACCTAAACCTAGAAGGATACTAAATGTTAATGTTTTTTAGTTTAGTTAGAGTTAGTTGATTAGTATTATGTAGTAAAAGGAATATTCGTGAACGGATTTTCACCATACAACTTTCCCTCACAATATTTCGCTTTCTTTTGAAGAGGACGCAGGGCAAGCATTCATTCAAAAGTATCATGTTAAAACAAAAATTGATGGAGGACCTGAAACAACGATTACCATTAAAATATTGCGGAGAAATAATCAAATTTATTTATTCACCTGGATTTATTTTACAAAAATCCAGTTGAATTCTAAAATCGCTAATTGTGTTGACAATTCAATTTATTTAGAAAGAAGTATAAAGGTGAATACAATAGGGAAAAATTACGCACCATTGCAATATCCAAACGTCAAAAGATTTGTATTAACAAATACGAGTTCACAAGCGTTTAATAAGGAGTGAAGAGCTGTCTAATAGCTCGAGCATCATTGAAAATCTTGTACTCACCTGCAGTTCCCCCACTAGAGCTAATCACGCATACATCTGAGAACTAGTTCGAATTGTACTTAACGAGACTATTGTGGGAACTTTACACACGTTTGTACAGTTGGTAATAGAAAACTGATATTAGATTTGTTTAAGCAGAAACCGCTGAAGGTAAATGTCGTTGAATATGTAATCATTATTACAAAGAAATTCGGTTATAATGGCCTATACGTATTAACGAAAGTTGCGGAAGTTAGACAATTATAAACTAATAATACAATAATTGTATTATATACCTATAATATGCAATTCGTTTTCTTTTTTGTAAAATAAAATAAAAAACACAGATTTTCTTGTCTCGAAGAAAAATAAATCATTGCTGTAAAATTTTTCGGAAGTGCATTTCTTCCATAATTTATTTGATCCCTAATATACCAAGAACACTGATTGTTGAACACTTCATACCTATAATAATCCTTCAAAGACTGAAAAAAAAAATAGTTATTGCGCTTTGGTGTTTGCTCTTGGCGTGCTCTTCGTTAGCATCTTTCATTAAATAAAATATTCTCGTAAAAACAGTATGTAACAGAGATTACTGTCGCTAGATTTTATAAAATATGATTCGCTGATATTTCCGAATGAAAATCACGGACCCGAAATGACGATTAAAGCTGTGCGAGTATTTGTGAAAGCTTGTGAAAAAGCCTCAAATGACGTTGGGAATTGGGCAGCTCTACAGCCTAGCGTAGATTTAGCTTACTATGCGTTTTGCCAGCGTAAAAATTTTCATTTTGTAACTTCTATTTGCTGATGTATTGGGACATTTTAATGTCTTCTTCTGTACCAAGGAAGATATAAGCTCATTTATTTGCCTATTAGTGTGCATATTAGTTATTGCGATATTAATAAGATTAATATATAATAGATTAAGAAATATTTAAAATTCTGCATGTTAAATGTTAAATAAAAATAAAAATAATTTTTAGTATACTTTTTTGTATATTCTATAATTTTTTAGTATAGTTGAAATAGTAGTCATATATAAACGAAGTCTCTATTAACCTAAATCGACACACACATGGGCTAGTGCTACGTTACAATATGCGTTTTTCTTTCTTTTTTATGTATATTCTGTGTCCATAATTAACGTATTTTCTTTCTCTCTGTCAATAGCTCAAATTCCTATAACTATATGTACCTGGCTGTTTATTGTGTGATCGGTACCTTTAGCCATGCAGTAATGTATATCACCCATTCACACATTGCACTGCCGATATCGCGTTTAATATCAATATTTTCATTGAAATAATACTTAAACATGCGTTATTCCAGCTCGAAAAAAATCTAAGCTTTAACCATCAGGTTACAGCGGTAATTTACAAGGTTTTACTTTGAAAGGCCAGATTGCTATCTAGTATAATCCTATTAATATTATAAATGCGAAAGTTTGTATGGATGTATGGATGTTTGTTACTCTTTCACGTAAAAACTACTGAACCAATTGCCATGTTGGGTACGTAGACAGCTGGATAACTGGAATAACATATAGGCAACTTTTTATCCCGATATTCTTACGGGATACGGACTTACGCGGGTGAAACCGCGGGGCGCAGCTAGTACATTAATATCTCGTTTAAATTTATGATTTTGGCAGACGTAATTTATTATGTCCGTTTTATATAGACCGCAGTATGTGTTTGTGAGATTTTCCTGATCGTATTATACTGAATATTTTTAAAATAACATATTTAAATAAGTGTAATTCTATAGCAAATGTAATAGTGGTCAGGATTCCTTTCAAGTCTACCAGTTTGCTACCGTTAGGGCGAGACTAGGTGAGTGAGGAATAGGGATCCTCCCTATTAAAAAAATGATTATTTTGCCAAACTCGGAGGTCAATTTATTATACAGTTCATCTGTTTATGATATATATCTAATATTATACTACTCTTTGTTTATATCACTTTTGCCTTAGACTCTGAAGATAATCATAGCGGGGATTTCGATCACATTATGTTGTAATAAGAAGTTTGACAGTTAGTAACAATGGGCTTTTTCCTGCTAGTAATTATTATTTTTTACAGATAACAAAACCGCCTACGAATTATCAGAACTAGACAGAAATTTGAATAGGACCACATGGTATACACCAGATTTCAAATAATAAAGAAATCATATAAATCGGCTGAAATAAATGAGGTAACAGAGACAATAAGATACAGCCGAATTAAGAACCGCCTCTCTTTACAGTTGGTTTTTAATAATAGTTGAAATGTATTATTACAATATTATTACAAGCACATGACTTTCATAAACGCATTTAAATATTTATCGCATAAGTTATAAACAAACTAACAAGTCCCATTAAATAACAAAATCTAAAGCTTTAAAATTAGAATACTTAGTCTGGCCATAAATACTGTTACACTTAATTATAAAAAAATATTACATTTGAATTTCGAATCTGTCA